>NW_024061768.1:0-60479 GCF_006381635.1 Hibiscus syriacus | reverse complement strand
AGAATCAATTGCATCTTCTACTAGAGGAGCAAGTCAGATGAGAGCTCGACAGACACAATCAGTGGGATCTGGTATTGGGAGATCCACCCGGGTCAGCAAGACAGTGTCAGCATTGTGGGAAAAAATCATTTTGGAACATGTCAAATGGCTTCTGGAGTTGTTTTCGATGCGTGAAGCTGGACATTTCATTCGGGATTGCCCATTAATGATTGGTGAGTCTGCACCATCTGAAAGAAATATTTTTGCCTCACAAAGAGGACGAGGAAGAGGTAGAGGAAGGAATCAATCTGAATCCTCTACACAACCTGAAATTCGCTCCACTGTACGAGTATACAATTTAAAGACAAGTGAAGACCGTGATGATCCCGATATTATAGCAGGCACTTTTCAGCTGTATGATAAATTAGTATTGGTGTTGATTGATCCGGGTTCCAATTATTCTTATATTACCAGTAAATTAGTAAAGAGATTGAGAATTCAATTAGAGGCTACGAGTAATGAAGTGATAGTAACTAACCCTTTAGGGCATAGTGCTCGGGTAAACAAGGTTTGTAAGGGGTGTCCTCTAAAGATTCAGGGAATTGAGTTTCCTGGCTAATCTGATGGAACTACCTTTTGAGGAATTCGAAGTGATTCTGGGAATGGATTGGTTGTTTCGTTCTTATGGAAATATTGATTGTAGATTGAAAAAGGTAAACCTGAAGAGTCCAGAAGGGATAGAAGTAAATGTGATTAGTGAAAGAATTAATCCTTTAACAAATGTAATATCAGTAATGACAGCAAAGAAGTTGATACTACAAGGATGTCAAGGTTTTCTTGCAAATTGTAGATACAAGAGTAAAAAGAAAGGGTTAGATGAGGTTCGATGGTCGAAGAAATTTCCTGATGTGTTCCTTACTGAGTTACCAGGATACCCCAGATAGAGAGATAGAGTTTCAAATTGAAGTTATGCCGGGAATAGCTCCTATTGCAATGGCACCTTATCGTATGGCTCCGAAAGAATTGCAAGAGTTTCTAGAAAAGAGATTTATTAGACCAAGTGTTTCACCATGGGGAGCTCCGGTTTTGTTTGTCAAAAAGAAATATGGTTCAATGCGTCTTGCATTGACTATAGGCAACTCAATAAAGTACCATCAAGAATAGTATCCCCTTCCCAGAATTGACGATTTATTTGATCAGTTAAAAGGAGTTCAGTGTTCTCAAAAATTGATTTACGTTCTGGTATATCAATTAAAGATTCAAGACAAGGATATTCCAAAGACGGCATTTAGAACGAGATATTGTCACTATGAGTTTATCGTGATGTCATTTGGAGTTACGAATTCACCAGCTGCTTTCATGGACCTCATGAACAGGATTTTTAAGCCCTATTTGGATAGTTTGTTCTTATGATGACATATTGGTGTACTCGAAATCCCAAGAAGAACATGGCACATCTGAGGATCGTTTTGCAAATTCTAAGAGAAAAGAAGCTTTATGCCAAACTCTCCAACTGAATTCTGGTTGAAGGAAGTGAATTTCCTTGGACATGTGATTTCTGCAGAGGACTTCGAGTAGATCCCAAAAAGATTAAAGCTATTTTAGAATGGGAAGTTCCAAAGAATGTGTCAGAAGTCCGGAGTTTCTGGGGTTAGCTGGTTATTACCGAAGATTCGTTAAAACTTTTCGATAATAGCATTACCCCTAACCAAGTATTGAGGAAAGAGGTAAAATTTGCTTGGACTCAAGAATGTCAGGAAAGTTTTGAAAGACTAAAGAAGATTTGACAGAAGCTCATGTATTGGTTCAACATGAATCCGGTAAGAATTTTGTGGTATATAGTGACGCATCCCATAATGGGTTGGGATGTGTTGATGCAAGATGGCAAGGTGGTAGCATATGCATCGGCAATTAAAACCGCACGAAAAGAATTATCCAACGCACGATTTGGAGATGGCTGCAGTAGTGTTCGCTCTTAAAATTTGGCGTCACTACTTGTATGGTGAAAAATGTTATTTATATACAGATCACAAGAGTCTAAAGTACTTGATGACTCAGAAAGAGTTAAATTTAAGACAGAGAAGATGGGTGGAATTTCTCAAGGATCTGATGTGTGATGATTTTTCATCCCGAAAAAAAATGGGTAGCGGATGCCTTAAGCCGAAAGACGTTTTGCCTTAAGCCGAAAGAGTTTTCAGCTTAGAGCTAGACTATCATTAAGTGAGATGATGTTATGTGCCGAATTGACTCTCAAGTCATCATGGCTAGATCGAATTAAAAATTGCAAGATAGGGATGAAAAGTGTTCAAAGAAGCTACAAAAAATAAGGAATGAAGAGTGTACAGATTATGAGAGAAGCTGATGGGAACCTATTATCAAGGGAGGCTAATAATTCCAAATGATGATGAGTTAAAAATGATATATAATGGAAGCTCATTATAGTCCATTAACGATGCACCTTGGAGGAAACAAAATGTATATGGACCTCAAGAGTCGATATTGGTGGTTTGGAATGAAGAAAAACATTATAGAATTTGTATCTAAGTGTTTGACTTGTCAACAAGTCAAAGCCGAGCATCAAGTTCCGTCAGGATTATTGCAACCGCTTTCTATTCCACAATGGAAGTGGGAAAATGTGACAATGGATTTTGTTTCGGGGTGACCCTTGACTCCGAACAAAAGAGATTCAATTTGGGTAATTGTCGATCGTCTGACTAATTCAGCGTATTTCCTTCCGGTTAGAACAATTTCTCTATGAAAAGTACGCAGAAATGTACATTAGAGAAATTAGATTGCATGGAGTGCCCGTTTCTATAATTTCTTATCGAGATCCTCGATTCACTTCGAGATTCTGGAAATCCCTACATGAAGCATTGGGAACTCGCCTAAACTTTAGTACAGCTTTTCATCCACAGACTGATGGACAATCTGAGCGAACGATCCAAATCTTAGTAGATATGTTGAGAGCTTGTGTAATTGAATTCAAGGTATCGTGGGAAAGATATTTGCCACTTGCCAAATTTGCTTACAACAATAGTTACCAGTCTAGTATCAAGATGGCACCCTATGAGGCTTTATATGGAAGAATATATCGTACGCCATTAAACTGGTATGAACTCAAAGATCGAAGTATTCTTGGTCCGGATTTGATTCAAGATGTGGAAGAGAAAGTTCGAGAATTCAACAAATCTCAAAGTGGCATTTGATCGACAAAAGTCTATTCTGATCTCAAAAAAAGAAATTGAATTTGAAGTTGGAGAAAAAGTTTTTTTAAAAGTTTCTCCTTGGAAGAAAGTATTGCGATTCGTCGTAAAGGAAACTTAGTCCTCGGTTTATTGGACCTTATGAGATTGTAAAGAGAATAGGACTGTGGTATTCAGCTAGCTTTACCCCCTGAGATGGAAAAGATACATGATGTCTATCACTTTTCAATGCTTGAAGATATAGATCTGATCCCTCTCATACGTGACACCAGAAGATTGAGGTTCGACCTGACTTGACTTATGAGGAAGAACTGTTCAAATATTAGCTCAAGAAGTGAAACAACTAAGGAATAAGACTATTCCTTTGTCAAAGTGCTATGGAGAAATCATAAGGTGGAAGAAAGTAACGTGGGGAGCGTGAAGAGGATAGCGATATCAGTACCCTTCATTTGTTCGTGCAATGAAAATTCAAGGATGAATTTTCTTAAGGGGAGATTTGTAACATCCTCACCGGGCTAGTGATTTAAGTGTAAGATTTTAAAATTCAGTGACCAAATTAAAAAATCGAAAAGTGAAGGAATTAATTAAAGATTTGGTAGGATGAATTAATAAGTAAATGAAAGTAAAGGGTAAAAGGGTCATTGAACAAATAAAAGAAAAATAATAAATTATGGGTATATAATACCAATGTGGATGAATTGAAGAATAAGAAACTTATCTTCTTCATCTTCTCTCTCAACGTGAAGCACCCAAGTAAGGTAAGAATCTAAACCTTGGTCGTTTCTTTAATTTTTAGCTTGGAAATTAAAGTTTGGATGTATATAAGCTAAAGGAAGCTTACATGACATTAAAACAACAAGAAAAATGTTTTAGAGATAGATTTGAATATGGGTTTTAGATAAATTTGATATGGATGAGTTTTTGAGGTTTGAATAAGATTTTTGACTTGTCAAGAGGTTAATTAAGGAATATAGAGTGTTATAATTGATTAATAACATGTTTGAAAGTTGTGTATGATTCTTAGCTTTAAGAATTTGAATAAAGGATGAGAGATTTTAAAGTGGTGAAATGATAGAAGTTATTTAAAATGGTTGTAGTTAAGTTTGGTGGTATGAAAGGAATTTTGTATGAGAAAATTTAGTGAAGAATTGATGATTTTCGTATTTGAACAGTAAATTTCTGGATAAAATTTACAGATTATGCGGAGGGAACCGATACCCTGGGGGGGAATCGATTCCCCCTAAAGGAAAAGTTGAAATTGGTTCATTAAATTTGTTTAAGCTGTTAGAGGTTAATTGCAAGGTTTAGGATTTTGATAATTGTCTCGAAAATTATGTTCATGTAGATATCGAGCCTAAACGAGTTCCGGAACAAGGGACAAATAAGATCGATCGAGGGAAAGGCAAAGAGATTTAGGTGAGTGCATATGCATAGCATGATTATAGAAATACATTCAGGTCTAGACTTGTGATAAGTCTAGATTTTATATCTTGATACATGAATAATAATATGAATTCTAAGTGTACATTACTATGATCATATGTTATGTGTGTTATATGCATTGTTTTAACTTGATTTATGTATTACATGAAAATGTGAGACCAATTATGCAACATGGAGTTATATGATTACATGAAAAGATGATATGAGCTATGTGATAAAGGTAAGAAGTTACATGTCTACGCGATATAAACTACGTGAAATGTAAAAGCCCATGTTATGTAGATGAGAACTATAGTTATAGTTGGCATGCCAAGAGTAGAGGGTCTACGCGGTCTTTCGGGACAAAATTCTACGTGTTCCTTCGGGACGTATATGTATTCTTTGGAGCATATGATCTTTTGAGACATTTACTTGATCCTTGGTATATGTATATGATTCTTAAGGAATTTCTATGTGGTCTTTAGGGACATATTATATGGCACTACGGTACAATTCTACGTGGCACTTCGGTGCATCTCTACGCTGTCATTCGGGATAAATTCTACGTGGCACTTCGGTGCAAATTTATATGAGCTGTGGTGACAGCATAGTGCACAACCTCACAGTACTCACATACCTCGGGTTCTCACTATTTTATCATGGGCTATTGAATCTATTGACCTTACGGAATTTATTATATGAATTTATGATGATAATTGAGAAGATTATTGGTAAGGTACATTGTTATGTAGCTTACATTGATTGCATAGATGTTTTCGTTACGTTTCATTTTATTATAGCAACATTGTTATTATTATTATGCCTCACTAAGTCTATGACTTAGCGTGTAAGCGATTTACACGTAGGTACGAAGAACCAAGATTAGCATAAATAGAAGTGGCAAAAACAACAACACTGCTAGAAGATCAGATCAGAAGTAATTAATAAAGTATGTATTTTGATTGTGTATAATATGTTGGCATGTAAGAAATGTAATAGTTGTTAGTACTAACGCTCTGATCGACTTTTCTAATGTTTTGAACGTATTTATGTAAAAGTAAATGTATAGTAATGAACGGTTAAATTTTTACGAGTTTTATGTACGTTTTACGGAAGTACTGTAGCCAATAATTTATTATAGTACTTTCTTAAAATAAGTTCAAATGTTTTGTTATTTTGTAAGGAAAAATGTTTTAAAAATGCAATGTGACATCTCGGACTCGTATTCGGATCGGGTACGGGTTGGGGTGTTACATTTTTACTTTTTAGACTTTTGGGATGCTCTTCTATGTTTCTTAGCCAAGTGAGATTGTTTTTTTTTATAAAAAATTAAACCAAACAATATCATTTTGTTATGATTTTTAGCCCCAAATTTATTTTTTAATTATAGTATATAATTATATTTATTATTTAATATGTTTTACCTTAAATATTGTTGTAGTTAATTTGAATATTGTGTTTCACTTGATTTTTATGGTTTTTAACTTATATATATGACTTGCTTTGAATATGACTTGTGATATAAAAATTATTTTATTAAATATTTTTAGTATTTTTATTTAATTTTTTAAATAATTATGACGTCGTCCGGTTCTTCCGACCGGTCGGACCGATTCGACCGGTTGAACCAGTGAACCGATAGCATGACCGGTTCGTTAACTGGTCTGGTTCTGAAAACCATGATTGAAACTTTCTTAAACATGGCTTCTCTGGAACCAAACAGAATGCAACATAATTTACAATGCAAAAAAGGGTAAAGTATAGTAATAGTCACTGAAATTTTCTGACACTTGCATTTAGGTCCCACAACTTTTAAAACTTGCAATACAATCCTCCAACATTTTGTCCGTTTTTAATATGGTCCCCGACGTAACCGGCCGTTTGACACCGTTACACTGCCGTTAGAAGAAGATGACATGGCAGTCCTCTAACATTTAGTCTGTTTGCAATATGGTCACTGAACTTTTCAGGTTCTTACATTTAGGTCCCCCAACTTTTAAAACTTGCAACACAATCCTCAATTTTATTCTAAACCCCAAATTCCAAAATAATTCAATTACATTTTAAACCCTAAATTCTAAAATACTTTAATTTAGGGTTTAGAATATAATTGAAGTATTTTGGAATTTGGGGTTTAGAATATAATTAAAGTATTTTGGAATTTGGGGTTTAGAATGTAATTGAAGTGTTTTGGAATTTCGAACATGAATTTGCTATTTGACAGTGTTTACTTTAATATAAATTTGAGGTTTGTTGCATGCACATCCAACGGTTGTCGTACTTTGAACATGAAAAGTGCACCTATCACGTTTATTGCATAAACCGTTGAAGTAAAAGTAACAAGGCCAATTTGTCTTGTTCGCAACTGCCACACTTTGGTATGACAATCCAGTAGGTTTGGATGGAACTTGAGCATGCATATCCAACGGCTGCGAAAATGATAAAAAATTTAGTTCATAGGACTACAACATACAGTCAAACAATAACTAAATAAACCAAGAATATCAATTAATAACTCATTTGAAAGGAGAACTTAATAAATAAAGGGAAAGAAGTTCGTCATAGTTACTCCAAAAGCTAAGAGTTCAAATGGGTTGTTTAAGATAGACATTAGATGTCAAATACAACTTTACCAGTTGCGAATGCATTAATGGCCTACCCTTTTAACATATAATCGCTTCTAATATTCCATGTTTAATGTTCCTCAATATCCAAACATGGTGATAATCTAAAGCAGATAACGGAACTAAAATCATAGGACCCCATAATTTTTGTAAATTCATGGCATGTCAGTAATAAAAGACATTGTAAAACATAGAGGACATTGCAACAAACATATATATGCCAAAAATGAAAATGAAGGTGCAAATGTGCAATGACTGGGAAACATATCAAGTAGCTGCTCCAAATATACTACTCTGTCATGATGTCTTTCGAGTTGTATGCATACATAATTGTCTTCTAAAGCTACAATTCAATACATATTCAACAGTAAAATTTCCAAAACATGTAAAAAAATTAGTTCGTTCACGATATATCAGTCTCATAATCAATTTGAACTTATTAAAAAAGAATATGAGCTTACAGGACGTCGAAAACCATAGGTCAAATCAATACAATTCCCAGCAAACTAGTACCAGCAGTATCTTGGATTGAGCCTGGCGATTTCACATATCGATACTCATAACTAATTCCTTGATTTAAAGAAAAACCAAACAAGAAGGTCAAAAAAATTTATCCTAGGACCCTCTTTCACTTCTATTTTGATGGACTGAATATCTTTCATAATGAGTACTAAAAGTTTTGATTAAGAAGAAAGAAAGAAAATTAGATGGTTTTGGTTCAAAACTAACACTGAATATCCATATCCTTGACATGTAGTTCCAAAAACATAAAAATTTCAACAAAAAACACATAATTCTTCCTCCATTTTTTCTTTGTAAATAAAAAACTGAAAGGCAGAGCATTGTTTAAGTTTACAATTTTACATGGCGGAAAATTGAATAACAAAAACCAAACGAGAGTGCATGTGAGCAAAGAGACAAAAAGGTGAAGGCGCTGTTTGGAAATTTATTATATTTGATCATCTGTTGGAAAATATTTAACCACAAGGATTAAACGAAGAAATTATTATATGTCATTTATACAAAATAATTCCAGTTTTGTTGGTGATTTTCAACAATGATACTTAGTTCATCTTAGTAGTATTTGTCAACTCTACATTTCTAACCCCATTTTTTTCTCACAAGCATTTCATCGAACATCTATGCTTCACCTGAGATGACATGTATCTAACATTACACCTTGAATCGTTGATGGTCCCGATAGTCCCTTGGTCGGGTATTCTCTCAATGGACCCTTATTCAAGTCAACACCTCCACAAAATTCAAAGTTAGATTAGAATTTATCATGCATCCCCGACTGAAAAGTTGCGCTGGAAATGAGAAGAGAGAAGCGAAAAAGGAAATTCGAGATCGAAAAGGAATTTGGGTTTTAGAATGAAATTGAGGACTGTGTTGCAAGATTTAAAAGTTGGGGACCTAAATGCAAGCGCCTGAAAAGTTCAGTACCATATTGCAAACGGACTAAATGTTGGAGGACTACCACGTCATCTTCTTCTAATGGCAGTGTAACAACGTCAAACGGTCGGTGACATCGGGGACCATATTGCAAACAGACTAAATGTTGGAGGAGGGACCTAAATGCAAATTTTAAAAAAGTTCAGTGACCATTACTATACTTTACTCTTATTTTTATTTCACTCTTTCAATTAAAATATCTCACTTTCTTTATTTTTTTCGCCAAAATCAGAATCAAAACCTCTCAACATTAGAAATTCTTTATTTTCTGTGGATCGATCTTTCTTCTTTTTACTGTACTTATTTATTATTTATTTATTTTAAGATTAAGGAATTTTTACTATACTTATTTTTATTTATTTTAAGATTAAAGAATTTTTATTTTACAATTATGACGGTTGTGAAGCCCATACAAAGTCACATAGAACAATATGACTGATTCCCCTGAGAGATTAATATATCCGACAAAACATTACATTTCCAGGTACAACTTTTGAAACGTTCTTTGCGAACTGAACTTTTCGCCATCACCTATGCTATATAGCTTACACGAATTTGAATTAAGAAAACAGTATCTGAAAATCTTAGAAGGACAACAGAGGAATAATGGAACTGGAGATCAGTTTGGAATTTCTGGTGGATTTCCATTTTCAGTATTTACAAGGTCACATTTTGCTTGTAAAAGTAAAACATGTGCTCCAGGAAGAATTTCCAGCATGGTGTCTATCTGGTCTGGAAGTTGAGTGTCCTTATGCAGTAGGCAAACATGAAGGCGAAGAATGCTGCAAAGGCAACCAAAACTGCAGCAACTGGTCCCATGAAGTCCGAATCGTAGCCATATTGATCTTTGATATATGATTTAACAGTAGGGTCAGGCTTGATGCCAGGTGCTTTAATGGTGTCTTCGATATCTCCATACTGTGACACGATCAGTCCGTAAACCGTCCATGCCACAGGGCAAATCCAGTAATACCATACCCACCACTTGGGGATTCTCTGAATTTCAAGATAGTGATGAATTTCGTATCAGCTTAGACTGCGGACATTATTAAAAAAATCTCAATTTCTTGTGAAAGAAGTAAACCTACCGGTCTTGGAATAAAGAAGCCGGAGAAGAGATTAAAGAGTGCATAGAAAGCTGCGGCGAAAATAGCTGCCACTTGATGGTTTGGTGTGATGGAAACAGTCATCATTCCATAGAATGTGAAGTAAAGGAAGGAGAAGAAGTTGATGAAAAAAACCAGAAGAACTTTGCTGCCGTCCATTGAAAACCCACCATAGCATACACAATGAGTGTATAGTATGTTGTTTGGACAAAAATGTAAGGTATCTCGCAAAACACCTGCATTCCATATAATTAAATTTTAATCATCTAGCACCTTATATAGGTTAACCATTTGAATTTACAGATTGAACACTGCAAGGGACTTCCCCTCACCTGTGCAAGGGCATAAGGTAACGCAGAGTACATCCCAGCTGCTCTTTCACGATAGAACACTGTTCTTTCAATGGCCACGACTGGTTGAACAGTTGAGCAGTTATTGATTCCGACGAACAAGACAGCAGCATACATTGCCCCATTATCATTGTAAGATCAGTTGTCGATTCCCTGAACCATTGAAGCATCGGGTTTTATTGCAGATACAAGAGAATAAGAAATGTCAACATTATAAGCATGAAAATAGGTACTAACCTTTTAGTGCCGATCTGCCAGAAAATAGTACCGACCATTAGTGCAGAGAGCAAAGTGAAGAAGTATCTGACAAGGTTATAATCTGGACTTCTCCAGTAAGTCCACCATTGCTTCCAAAGGCATGATTTGAATTGACCCCATGTCGATTGTGAGTACTGAGTAGTGAAATAGAGGTCTTTCACTCCCGGGGGTGGTGTGCTTAATTCATTTACTAATGCCTTGTTTCTCCTGTTTCACAGTCACATGTGTTAGCTCCAATCATTAAGAAAGAGGTAAAACAATTGAATTTGTGTCACTATTGCTTATGTCTCGACTTACTGATACAAGGATGATGATTTATATTGTTCGGCAAAGTCCATTCCGAGCCTAACTTCAGCAGCTACGGAGCTCACTTCTAGCATCCAGGTAGCTGGGTTGTACTTGTCCTTAATTTTGGGGATTCCAGGAATGGACTGCAATGGTGAATAAGAGAGGAATCAAATGATGTCTTCTTTTTTGATAGATTAGTGTACTAGATATTGAAGATCATGCTATAGTTACCTACCTCGAAATATTCAATGATCTTGTGAGAGTGTCGACCTACTGGTCCGGAGTAAATCACCTGCCCGCCTCTTTTCATCAGTAGCAACTCATCAAAGGCTTCAAAGATATCAATACTAGGCTGATGAATAGTGCAAACAACTGTTCTTCCTGTGTCCACAGTGTTTCTGACAGTCCTCATAACAATGGCTGCCGCTCTCGCGTCGAGGCCAGATGTTGGTTCATCCATGAAAATAATTGAGGGATTAGCAACAAGCTCTACTGCAATTGTCAACCTCTTTCTTTGCTCAGTTGACAACCCTGTGACTCCTTGCAGACCTACTATGGCATCCTTGAGATTGTCCAATTCTACCAGTTCCATCACTTCATCCACAAAAATCTAAAACACAACAGCATATATTGTTTAGAGACTAAATTAAACAATTAAAGCCATGCTTTATGTCACTGAAAATTACAAAATTGAGACTTCTTACCATCTTTTCCTCTTTGCTGACATCTTTAGGTAGCCGCAGGAAAGCTGAGTAAATCAAGGATTCTCTGACTGTAACTTGGGGCGAGTGAATATCGTTTTGTTCACAGTATCCAGAAATTCTAGCAAAGGTTTCTTGTATCTTGGGGTATCCGGAAATTCTAATATCACCCTCGATATATCCACCGGTCTTTCTTCCCGCTAAAACATCCATCAATGTTGTCTTTCCTGCACCACTGACACCCATCAGTGCAGTCAATACTCCAGGCCTAAATGCTCCGGTTACACCTCGAAGTAGTTGTAACCTGTCCTCTGCAACACCTTGTGCCTTCATTTCCTGTTAAATAACTGTACTTTAGACCATTCTCTACGGTAACAACTATGAGGTTTATGCATTTATTTTGCTTTTTGTTTTGGATGATGAATGTAGAGATAACTCAAACGAGTTGTTGAGAGTGGAAAATGGCTCTTACTGGTGGCATATCAACATAGTAATTAACAGTGTCAAAGGACATTGCTAGAGGAGTGAAGGGAAGAACCATTCCCCTCTTGGGAGCAACACCATTGGCTGCGTCAATCGAAGAATCATTCCTGCTCATTCCGTTGGGGTTTGTCCGACCGCTCATTCTCTGGATTGCCATTTCTCCTAAAAGATTTCATTCGATATAATTAGCATAATAATTAATAATGATAACTGAGTTAAGGGAGAAACAAGATGAACATAGTCCATTTTGTCATGTTTCTTACTTGTATTGTTTGCATCCGCAGAAGACAGAGATCGGGAGAACGAATCTTTGCTTGATTTTGGTCTCCTTAACCTTGGTTCACCCTTAGAACCCTCATTGTTAGCCTCCAGCTCTTCGGCAGTTTCCTCAGAAATTACAGCCTGTGGCTTCCCAAGGGCTATTACGCCAACCAAGAAAATGTACAAGGTTAGCCACCTAAAGGAAAAACACATAGAGACAACAAAAGAGACACATTAGCCTAGCAGAATGTTAAAACTTACGGTTTAGGAACATGAGAGCGAAGGTGAAGAGAACGTTGAACAACACTGTGAAGCCTAAAAGAGCAGCTGCGCCAATCCAATACCAGTTTTTATTATTGGGAACATCAAAGTTCCTTAGCACTTGTACACCCAAACTTGTAACATTGTCCGAAGCCTGCATTATGAACAAAGATTCCGCTTGTAACTTGCCTTCTTTCAAATGAAAATATACATGCATTTTTATGGTCTTTTTGTCTGTAAAAAAATTGAATAACATACCTTTTTGTTCATCCACCTTGGTGCAAATAGTTCATTAACAGTGAAGGCATTGTAACCGTAAGTCAAAGGTGAAACCCAGTAAGCCCACTCCCACCAGTTTGGGATTTCACCTTTTGGAATGATGAAGCCACCCAGCAAGAACACAAGGAGAAGAGTGAGAGCCCCACCTGTGCTAGCTATGATCATTGTTCTGCATATCCCACCAATGAGTCTAAAGAGCCCAGCTGCCATTTGTTGAACTAAAAACACCAACAGGAATGTCTTGAAAAACCTGGCCATAAGTTTAAGGGGTTAGAAAGTTAATACTAGTTTGAGCTATTATTTAACTTGTTGCTCGAGTAAGAGAAAGCTCGAAATCCATTTACCTGCTGGCCTCAGGTGCAAACCCTATTGTGTAATATGTTACTACCATCCAAACGGTGGATTCTAGAATAGATATCGGAACCCGGAGTAGGAATGTTGGCAGAGTGAAAGTCCAGACAGGGTGGAATAGAAGGTCTCTTTGCTTGTAGAACACTGGAAGCCTACTGATCATCAGGGAGAGCTCAGAGAAACCATTGAACATGTTGATGATCATTCCGAACAGAAGCGCACCTACATAGATTGCCGCATCTTGCTCATTCCTGGTGTGCAATTCAGTCCTCAAAAATACCGTTGATGCAATGATTGCCACGATGATAATCTGGACAGTCTTGAAAACGTAAATAAATGAATTCCGCTTAATCAGTAGCCATTCTTTGTCCCAACACGCTTTAAGAAGTTCCATTTTGGAGACCGAGTATTTTTTAAAGGCCAATGCCGCTCGATGACCTCTTGACTTGTCGAAAGGCACGGAGATCTCATTCTCTAATTTCATTCCGACATGGAAACGCTTGAACCTGTTTGAAAACTCAGCTACTGTTATGTATCTGTAAGGTTTACTCCTATCTGCCCAGTATTGCTCTTGGTCCTTCTTTGAGGTAACCTGTCACAGTTTCACTACCTTGTCAGCTTATGTAGCACCATTTTTTTTACATTCTAACTAAACAAAACTAAACCTGAATTTACTGTTACCATGTAAGTTAAAAAATTGAACCAACAAAGGCGTTTTAATTTTACCTCTTGCAAGAAGTCAGCTGTGCCTTTCCTTTCAGGACATCTGAAACCACAACTCTCAAAGAACTCGACAACATGCTCGCGTGGACCCTGATAGACGATTTGGCCTTCCGATAAAAGAAGGATATCATCAAAGAGATCGAAGGTCTCGGGAGCAGGTTGGAGTAGGGACATGAAGATTGTGGCCTCTGTTAGGTGCACAATCTGCTGCAAACACTTTACTATCTGGTATGTCGTGGAACTGTCAAGGCCAGTTGATATTTCGTCCATGAAAAGTGTCTTGGTAGGTCCAACAATCATCTCCCCTATGGTTCATCCAATCATTACGTTATTATCATTAGTCATTGAGAACGTAAAAATGAAATTAAGCTAAAACTAGAGGCATTTGCATATGTGAAGGGTTGGTGGGAGATCAACTTTGAAATTTGGTCCCATGAATGTGAACATTTTGCATTTTACTAAAACTAAACCACATATTAATGCTAATAATCAACCTGTTGTTACTCTTTTCTTTTGACCTCCAGAAATTCCCCTCTGCATCTCGTCTCCAACAATGATATCCTTGCATATGTCTAGCCCCAAAAGCTGACCAATTCAACAATATATGAAAACATTACGTTACCAAAAAGTCCTTTTATCTATCACTGCCATGGTTAATGAGACTACTTTTAACTAGCATTCCTTTAGAAATCTTTATGCAAGTTGGTATTTAGGAAAATTCATATTTTAATGATAAAAATTGTTCACCACCAACAAAATCGTTGAAATTGGAAGAGCAAAGGGCCCATATTATCCACCGACTCTATATAATTGGTGATCGATGGTTGATTTTGTTGAACTATAAAATAACAAAATTTTTCAATGACTGAGGGAAAAAAATATAAGTCAAAAGACATCTGTTATGGTAAATGTTGAACTTCATGCCTAATAACTTACTTTAAGTGTGTAATCGGTGATAAGACTGCTTTCAACTCCTTCCATTGCAGTTGCCTGTAATCCACGTATAATGGTATGAAAACAAATGTAAAACTAACGCACAAATGACAACAAATATTTTGCCTTTGTTTACCTTCATGAAAAGGTCTACATCAGCTTCTGGGAAAATTCCTGCGTCTTTTTCCCTTCTAGCAAGCTCACTCAAGAGATCTATAACAAACAAAACACTTGCGGTTTTGAGTAATTCATCGACAAATTCAGTACTGATCAAATTGTGGTTAAAATATATATACCATATCGAGTGCCAATGCCCTGGCATCTCGCTGAGAAATCCAAGGTTTCTTTGACAGTCATTTCTCCAACATGAACATCATTTTGGCTGATATATGCAGATGTCTTTTTAGGAACAAATTCATTCAGTCTGTATCCATTGTATGTTATTTCTCCTTTAACCTGTGTTTGATTCACCCCCAAGAGGAAGATGAAAATCAGCTATTTTTTCTTTTCCGGTCACTGTTAATCTCGGGGACTTGTGAGAAAACTTCATTAGGATAAAAGTTAAAAAGGGAAAATGATTGATTTGTAAACGACCTTTAAGCTAGGATCCAACTTGCCCGCCAATGCCAGCAAAAGGGTAGTTTTCCCAGAAGAAGGTGGACCTAGTAAAAGTGTCATCCTATAACAAAAAGTAAATATATAAATTACATGTTGAATAAAAACATCATGTAGTGACAGAGTAAACGAAAATATGAAATGAAAGAAGCATTGAGATGATACCTTGATGGTTTAATAACTCCGGAGGCATCGTTAAGAATGGTGAGTTTAGTTGTCTTGGCAAGTCTGATTCCGACCATTCCAAGGACCGACTCGAAGATGTTCCTTGCTGCATTCGGAAGAGAAGGTAGAGCCCTGCTGCCGACATAGCAGTCGGCTTCTATGGTCAAGTGCTCGAACCTAACTTCTACCGTCGGAAGTCGAATCCCAACCCTGTCGTAATTTATCACCAACAAAATTAACCAAAGAGATTATTACATTTTAAAGCCTTGATTTATTACTTAAAATGTTGTTTTAACTTAATTGTGCTATAAGTTCGATGTAAGATTTTGGTTGCCACTTGTAAGAAAGACAACAGAACAAAGATAAGGTTTGATTCCTTCTCTTACCACTAACTGGATTCACAAAAATTCTCCTTTTAATTCTATTCATTTGTCTTTTCAATGATAAAACGTAGTGAAAGCAAGTTTAACATATAAATTATGTAATCTATTTATTTTAATACCAAACTCTAAAATTTAAAATCATAATCTCAAATCTTAAATTCTATATTATAAGGTGTAAATTAGATTTACACCGTGTATAATATATGACATTTTTAGGTTAAGTTGGAAAACAAGAAATTTGTCCATGGAATTAGGTTAACGACACTGAAAGATGGTGAGATGTGCCAACTGAGAATTAAAAGTCGTAGTTCCTTGATGCCTAATCAGGAAGAAAAAAAAGGAGTAAGTAATGAGAGCTGACAGAGTTTTTATAAGGGAAAGAAGAGTAGGAAAATTGGAAACGAAATCGAACTTACTTATCAATCCTGTTTCTAAACTTGCGCAAGAACTTGTCATTGTCCTCCTCGGCAACCCTGAAGAGCATGTCGATGAACTTCTGCCTGTCAGTCATGTCAAGCTTGGTAACGTCGACTGCTCTGTGTTCCACCCTGTGCCCCACAATCTCATGGTCCACAAAGGATTGCATGATGCTGGTTCTGAGGCGATCATAGGTTGGTAGCTTCTCGATGGCGGCCCATTTGAGAGCTTCTTCGTCTTCATCCACTCGGTTACTCCGCTTGGAGCCTGAAAATACATCTTCCATGCTCCAGCTACTCCTGCTTAGGCTCCTCCCTATGCTGCTATGCCCAGTCCTTTTGCTGGGATTCCTTGTTCTCTCTATACCATCCATATTCCCTGGATTCACATGTCAACATTTCTTGTTAATTAACAACCCCTTCTTACGAGACTTTCAATGCTTTGTAAACAAAAACAACATCTGAACGTAAAAAAAAAAAAACGCACCAGCTGTGCTGAAAAAACGAAACAGGGAAACCCCTTCACAAGGATTTTCTCTCGTGTTTTCACAGCGAACAAACAAACAAAAGGAAAACCAATGAATTGCAAGAAAACCAAAGCCCAATTTGGTTCTTTCGTTCGTGTGTGGGTCGTTTGGAATTTATGAAGTTGAGAATCTAAGAGAACTTCCTTGGCTCACTTTGTTTTGTTTTCTTCTTCTTCTCTTTTGTCACCTTTGGTTTACAATTTGCAGACAATAGAGAAGAAGGGTGCAAGTGAAGTCCGTGTCCAGACTGAAGCACAATATTTATAAACACATGCAACTGTACGACAGGCTCCTCATTTTTCAATTATTTTATTTTTGTGTTTAGATTGAAATGAAAAAGTGTAATCCAATATGCAAGAAATACATACATCTCTTCATTAATGAAAGTTGCGGGTGTCCTCCATTTTCTTTGCTCCACCTACCCAACACAACAATTAAATAAAAAAAATATTGTTCGGTTTAGCAACCGACATAAATTGAATCATAATATTATGCGTAAGTGAATTTATGTATAAAAAAATCAAATTTGCTAATAAACCATTAAACATCCGTTTAAGCCTTAGATTTTAATTGATAATAAAGATGAACATATTCAACAAAAATATAAAACATTGGATTTTGCTAAACTAATTAATTCAATATAAATGGTGAAAAGTTAAAATGAGAGACGGTAGGTGGATTTGAATGCGTGTGGTGCAAATTGGGTGCTTATTCTTATTTGCAAGTAGTCGGCCAAGGTTGGCGATTTCTCCTTCTCTCTTTTTTCCAATGACTATTGCACTGGGCCAAACCCTGTCTTTTTCTTTCTTCTAACTATTTATCCTTCTAATTATGTAGAAATACCATATAACAAGATTTAATAATAAAATTACAATTTTAATGACATTCCACTATTGGTTTCATAAATTAGTTCAAGGCATGATGTAAATATGAAAACTTTACAAGCATGATAAGTGAAAACCGAGTTTATTTATTTTAAAAACAAACAAGTTGGGTAATTGCTACATAGAAAAGTATTAAGTGAAGAGAGAAACCACTAAGAAAGTGTGTTGGTCTTCTTCATTGGAATGAAGAAAGCATGTGATAAAGAAGGGTGAATTAGGAGTAGTTGACTCGGTCTTCATTTCTTCTTTGTTCTTTGAAAACGTGGTCTCTTGTTCAACCGGATTGATTGAATCTGCATTATTATTTTATATTAACTTTTTATTGTAAAAATAAACTTTTTGATTAGATTTTTCTGATTAAAAAGAAAAACGAATTCAATTTTCATCCACGTAAAAACACCTCACGTGCGCGAAGCACAAAACTGAATGGAAAAAAGAAAGGAAAAAAGTAAACAAATACTTTGTTTCTATGTATAAAGAGTGCTAAAAGTGTACAAGCGTAAGCCAGTTATGGCTACGTCCAAGAGGATTAAGGTGGTTTATGTTCCCATAATTGGTTCAGACTTGAACACAAACTTTGTTTTTATGTATAAAGAATGCTAAACCCTAAAGGGTGTTTGAATGGAGAAAATATTATTACGGGAATAATCTTTTTCGAAATCATATACCCATGTTTGGTTATAAGCATTCTCACCGGGAGTAATAAATCATTGCCTACAGTATTTTTTTTAGCTTACATTCTTGGGAATCCCATTCATTTGTAAATATTAGGTATTTAACAATTCCCGTCGAATTGGATAAAAATGCCCTTAAAATAAATGAAATATTTCAAAATTACTTTTTCTTTTATGATAAATCCCTAACTTGACTCTTTATCCCTCTCTCCTCTTTCTGTCGTTGCTTAGAGAAAAAAAATTAAGTTCTTCTCCAGTGTTCTCCTTCAAATAAGTGTTCTCCTTCAAATAAGTTTTCTCCTCCTATCTTTCTCTTCTTCTTTTTTAATTAATACTCCATTTGTTCTTGTAATCTTTTGATTTTGTTTCGATTAATGGTCTTTTGTTAAGTTATTTTTACTCTGATTAATTTTTTGATTTAGGTTATTTTTATTTATATAAAAATTAACTGTAAATAAACAAATTTATTTTGATGATTCGATTATAGGTTTGTAACACCCATTTCCCGTATACGTCCCAGTACACGAGTCACATATGTTACATAACTTTTAAAACATTTTCGTATTATAAAATCAGTAAAAAATTGTTTCTATAAATAAAATATTTTAATATAATAATAATAAAAAAGTTCATTAACTAATATTTTGTAAAATAGTCTTAAAGTTCTAACATAATAAATACTACAACATCATAAGTTAAGTACATTTCAGAGCATTATCATAAATCTATTACATGACATCTAGTAATATCAAAAGTAGACATAATTGGCATACAGTTACTGATGAGGCAACCTTTGATTCACGATGTCAGCTGCACTCCTTACTCCGCTCGTACGCTATTACCTACTCGTCAAACCATTACACACTAAGTATTCACTTAGTGGGGCATAATAATATAAAGAGAAAATAACCTCAGTGACCAAAAATCCCATATAATATACGATTTTAACCAACTTTTTCCGGATTTGCCAAAATGACCAGCAAAATCGCAATGCGATCGCTAATTCGCAACGCGATCTCCATTATCGCAAATTCGCGTTGCATTTCGCGTTGCGATAGTTGAAAATCGCGTTGCGATGGTCTACAGTGTCGTTGTGATTTTCCCAATTCGCAATGCGAATAAGTAAATCGCAACGCGAATTGGGAAAATCGCAATGCGATACTGACTATCGCAATGCGATACTTACTATCGCAATGCGATAATACAAAATCGCAACGAGATACTGACTTTCGCAACGCGATTCTGACTTTCGCAACGCGATTTACATAGCGCCATTCGTATTAACACATATTTTTTTTTTCAAATTCCAAACACGAATTTTTTCTTAATAAATCGGAAACTAAACCGTCCACAGTAATCGCAACTCATAACCTCAAACCCAAAATCACAACACTCAGTCCCATCTCCATCTCTCACTCTCTACGGCGAAATCCGACCCCATCTCCGAAGATTTCCGTCCCCATCGCCGGCGAAATCCCTCACAACCATTCACAGTCAAAAATCCCTCACAATCATTCAGAAATGGAAAATCAACCTCCGAGGGTTAGTTTTTTTTTTTTTTTTTGAAATTTTTGCATTATTTTAGGTTTTTCATATTGAGATTGATGATAAGTTTACTGGTAATTTCAATAATAGATTAACAATTTCACTTAGATTTCTTATTAAATTCATTCGATTGCTGCCAATACTGCTAAACTGTTTAGCTTGTGAAGTTAATATTTGTCTTTGTTTTGTCTTTTGGTTGAAGTAATGCAGAAGAAGAATAGTTTCGAGAATGAAAATCGCAACGCAGAAATAACTATCGCAACGAGAGAATCGCAACGCGAAATAAAAATCGCAACGCGAAACCAAAATCGCATTGCGATTTTCATTTCGCGTTGCGATTCGCTCGTTGCGATAGTCATTTCGCGTTGCGATAGTCATTTCCGCGTTGCGATTCTCATTATCTCGTTGCGATTTTCATTTCAACCAAAAGACAAAACAGTGTTGCAAATTTTAGTTTCAAGAATAAACTACTATTTATGTTTATTGTTTTTGGTATATCTTGACAGTGTAGTTTTTTGTATATCTAACTTGGTATGTTTATTGTTTTTGTAGAAATTTTTTTCGGCTTCATTGACATTAAGGAATAAAGTTAGCCTAGCCACTACAATTGCTTCGAAGCTTTCACCTGCACAAAGAAAATTGTTTGAGGAAACCTGCTTCGGGCCATGGCTGAGAGTACAGCATCCGGGTGGAGATGCTAATTTGACCCATTTGTGGCTTCAGACCATGACTAGCGATCTACCCGACAGTATACAACGTGGTGAGGAAGAGATATGGTTTCATTTTCCACCGGCGTATACTTGTTTTGGGCGGAAGGAGTTCTGCTTAATCAATGGTCTACGATTCGGACACGATGATGTAGGCCGGTACACTCGTCATATCACCCGCCCATCATGGTTATCCAGGGTTTTTCCTGATGAGTCAATAGAGAAGCCGAACTTACACGTCGACGACATGAAGAAATTGTTTAATAAGAAAGATGGTTTTACTCGGATGAATGACGTCGATGTTGTCCGAGTATGCCTTCTACTACTTTTGTATGCCGGCTTTTTAGGCAGAGAGTCCAGACAACCTATTCCTCATGAGCTAATATTATTGGTAGATGACCTAAATGCATGGAATCTATTTCCGTGGGGTTCGTATATATGGAAAGCTACCTGGACTAAGTTGTCGTATGCCTTTGATGACCGCAAAAGTTTGCGGGGCGATGGGTCGAAATACACTTTGTCAGGCTTTGTTTGGGCCTTTAAGGTAAGAATTTCTATATAATGTTTTCAAAATTATAATTAATTATTTAACAATTACTAATGTTTGTTATTATATTGTTTGTAGATTTGGATATTCGAGGCCTTTCCCGCCATGAAGACATATGCAATAAAAACTTCAAATGATATTCCCAGGGCTATTTCCTGGAAGAGGAAACGTCTGTTGGATTGGGAAGACTTAATACCATATGCGACAATAATAATGTAAGTTAACACAAATACTATCATATATAAACAAGTTATTAATAGTAGACGTTTAACTTTGTTGAGTTTTTATATTTTTAGGAGGCCAACATTCCATTAATGAGACTGACACCCACGGAGGCTGAGCTTGCCACTGATTGGTGGCAAGCTAGTCAGCGTTTTCTTGATGGCATGAATGATGAGCAACCTCCACTTCCTCCACTTCGAGAGCCATCACCTCACCCAGAGCCATCACCTGATCGACCCGACTATACACCTCTACAACGAGAGCCATCACCTATCCCGTCACATCATCGAGCCTCTTCTCTACCATCACCTCATGATAGGCGACCGGCAAAGATGCCACGACTTCTATCTCCCTATTCTCCACCTCCACGGGATGAGTCAAGGGAGTTACGTGATGAGGTCAATGCCTTGCGTGAGGAGATCGGTACTCTACGCGATAATGATGGTGCATGGCGTGTGGAGGTGTCTACTTTACGTGGTGAGGTTGCCGCTCTACGTGAGATGGTAGTATCGTTGCAGAATGAGGTTCATACTCTACGCAACGAGGTAAGTTTAAGATTTTCCATATTTAACTTGATGATAAATTTACTCGTAATTTCACTTAAATTAACCATTTCACTTATATTGCTTAGTAAATTTATTCGGTTGCTGCCAATACTACTAAACTGTTTATTAACACTGTGAAGTTAGTATTTGTCTTTTTGTTTTGTCTTTTAGTTGAAGTAAATTTATTCGGTTGCTGCCAATTCTGCTAAACTGTGTATTCTTTAACACTGTGAAGTTAGTATTTGTCTTTGTTTTGTCTTTTGGTTGAAAGTTTGAAATATATTTGTCTTTGTTTTCACTGTTTAAATATCATGTCTGTTTATTTACTGATATTTGTATTTAATTATTTAGCGGACCGATAAGGTGGATGCTTTACGTCGGGTTTTTCTTGCACGACAGAGTTCACGCATCAGACGACGTGCACGTGCTATTAAGTCTCCGTATACCCCAATAGTGCGAAGACACCGCAAGAAGAAGCCCGACTCGCCTGTCATCCCTCAAGAGTCCACTCCTATCGTTGAAGAGCCCCCCCTATCATTCCTCGAGAGTCCCCTTCCACCTTTCAAGAGGTCACTGTCATCGTTGAAGAGGTCCCTCCCACCATTCAAGAGCCCGATTCACATGGCGTCATATGTAGGATTCTTGAGAAACCCTCTGACGTGCCAGACATGATGGATTCAAGTTGGCTCTCGTATGAGTTACCGGCCAGTACCATACCGGTATCTGAAGTGGAGAGGAAACAACTACCGGACACAATTCTGGATAACACCCTTTGGGCTAAGACCGCAGTTGATTTTTATCTACATGAGCGGAGCCAGGGGTGTTTCACTGACATATGCAAGCTCAACGATGATATCTATTTGTTGCTTGATCGGTCTTGGTGGGGCGTATTATTAGGGGTCGAAGACAATGGCTATTTCGATGGAGTGGTAAGTCTTATATTTTTCTTATATTTTAATTTGATTATTTTTTTTAAATTTATGTAAGTTACTAATATATGTCTTTTTTTGTAAAACAGCATATCGATGCGTGGGTGTCACGTCTTCTAATAATTAGGAAACTTAAGGAAAATAAAAGAAATACACGATATACAATTATGCCGACGTCTTTTAACGCCGCTCACTTGAAGAATCAACGAGATGAATCATTTGCGTTGGGCAATGGACAAGCTAAACTTTATCCTGCATGGTGGGAGGTCGATAAGGTTAGTGTTTATTTTAGATTGAGTTTAAAGGTATTCATAAATAAGTGCGCAAATGAATGAATTATTACTTATGATTGCAGGTGTTTATCCCTGTTTTGGAACATAAACATTGGCTTCTCGTCGAGCTTCAGATCTCATCCCTTAAGGCAAATAGTATATGACAGCATGATAAATTACATATCATTGGCTGATTTAAGAGATATTATTAAGGGATGGAGCTCTTATTTGGCTAAATTCTTGGATGCAATAAATTATTGGACTCGTTCTGGAAACAAGAAGCCAAAGAAGCTCAATATTACAGTTAGCAGAGACGAGACCGCACCACAACAAACGAAATGACCCAGAGGGGATTGTGGTCCTCTCGTATGCTTAGCGTTGGACCGTTTGATCACAGGAAGTATAAAGTATCTACCTCCCACCGATAGAGATAGAGCTGCAGTAGGCTTGTGGTTTCGGCATTATATGGCTAGATCGATATATACGAGACGCTGCCTACATGCATCCGCGTTATAAAAATGTCCATTAACAATTGGTATGTTTATAGGCTTGTGGTTTGAAAAATATTTGGTTAAGTACCTAGAATTCAATAATTTGCTGTTTGTAGGTTTTAGATGTGTAGAAAGTGTTGTTTGAGCAAATGTTTGGTTTATGCAGGTTAATCTCAGAAGTGAGCTGCGTGAAAATGATGTATGGCTGCAAAAGTTGATTCAATAGTATATGAGGAAATAAGAATTATTGCTTATTTTTTGATTGTTTAATTGATTTGTAAAAGGTGATTTGTAAAAGTTGATTTGTTTAATTGATGTTAACATAATTCTTATTTGTGCTTGTTTAATTGATTGAAATGTAATGGTTGATTTTGTTGATTTCAATCTGCATTATGTTGAAGGCAAAAAGTACTATCGCAATGCGAAATGAAAATCGCAACGAGAGAATCGCAACGCAAAATGAAAATCACAACGAGAGAATCGCAACGCGAAATTAAATTCGCGTTGCGATTTTCATTTCGCATTGCGATTCCCTCGTTGCGATTTTCATTTCGCATTGCGATAGTAATTTCCGCGTTGCGATATACATTAAGATGATTGCCTATTAAGTGATAACAACTGAACAGATCATAGCAATTTTCAAACTCAAGTTACTAATACATGCCTAACTGAAAATGTTAAAAGTTCACACATAAAATCTACATAATACAACGTTTGCATTTAAAAATCACCTAAGTTAACAGTCCCAAAAGGTGAAGCCAGTTGTGATTGGGATTTTAAAGATGATTGCGATTTTGATTGCCTTTTTCTTGACACCATATGAGCTTTGGATTTTGATGATGATCCATATTTTGGTAGAGGAAAAGATGATTGTGATGGCACTGGTGATCCACATGTCAACCTTGTATGACCACTTTCCTTGCACCGACTACATGTCGATCTCTTCTTCTCTTCACCCTTAGACGGTATACGATCGTGACTTTTTGGTCGGCCAGGTAGCCTTCTGTCCATGGCTGGTGGCAAAACTGTTTGTAAGTCATCTGGTATGTCCCACTCAGAAGGATGTGGAATAGGGTAGACAATCTCGGCATAAGTCTGTCGATATACTTCTGTAGTGTAGCAATCCATAGTGTATGTGCTTGAATCATCTTGGTTTAGATGAAGAGCAACTTTTATAGCATGGCCACACAGATAACCAGATGTTTGCCATTTCATACAACTACACGTCCTTGCATTTAGATCAACAAGCCCATTTAAGTTATTATCCAGTACTTCAAACAAAGTGTTTGAACATGGTTCAACTCTCCATGACGTTGACTTCACAACACGTTTCGTTATCTTTTTTTCAGTCCATGGTGTAACACGATGTTCCAATGTTCCTGTAAATTTAAATAAATAATACTTAGTAAAATATATGATAAGTTACGAATTCAAAAAAATAATACCTGCATGGTTTCTTTTCTTGTAGTACCACTGTTGAATAGAGGCTCGAAAAAACTCCATTAACATAGTAATGGGTAATTTCTGGGAATGACGACTTAGAGCGTTGATTGATTCTGCACTATTAGACGTCATGAAACCATATCTTGCTCCAAGTTGATGTACTCTTGACCAACTTTCAAACCCGACATCTTCTAGTGTTTGAGCACACTGAGGCAAAACACGTCTTAAACAGTTTATATGCTTATTGAAATCCATTTCCCGATAAGCTTTTACAGCCTTCCAGTATGTCCATTTGTGCTTTTTTATACCAGCAGACCTTGATTTTATATTTCTATACAAATGAACACCACAAAGTCCATGAAAAGCATCTGGGAAACACCTTCTAACAGCGTTGTCAATTGAGTTTGCCCTATCGGATATGATTGTCAGATTGCTAATAGGACCTATGCAATCCCTAAGATGCCCCATAAACCATGTCCATGAATCAGAGATTTCAGATTTGCCAACCCCGTAAGCTATTGGCAATATCCCATTGTTAGCAGCCATGGCTACTGCTAATAAGTTTACTCCAAGGTATCAACCTTTCAAATGTGCTCCGTCAACTATAATAACTGGGCGCATGCAAGTAATAAACGAACGAATCTACAAAATAATATACACAAGAAATATAATCATTTAAATGTGAAATGCATGTAACTAACAAAAATGAGTCAACAGAATTATATTGATTTACTAACCGTAGCACCAATGGCGATAAACAACAACTCAAAGCGTCCATCTCTATCTGTTTTGATATGAGTTACCGACCCAGGATTTTTCAGCTTTAAATTGTGACAATAAGCCGGCAGTTGGGCAAACGATGCTTCTGGCGACCCCCTCAACAATTCCAAGGCATAACATTTGGCTCTCCAAGCTTGAGAATATGATATACTAATCTTGAACCGAGCATTCATGTCAGTCATAATTTCATGTCTCCGATATACCCTACCATTCAAAAACATTAACTCAGCCAGAAAACCACCCAACACCTTTTTGTTTGCCTGTCTATGGTGAGGAAAAACTTGGGTTTTTGAACATGTATGTTTATCAATAAAAGTCCTAACTTGAAACATTTCGCAATCTTTTATCCTCTTTGCAATCATACGCCACGTACAGTTTTTGTCAATCATACACCTTGTTTCGAAACGATCTTTGCTTGATTTGTTAACTTTTAGTTAATAGCCATCTTCCACACATTTCGTATACAAAGCTATCTTCAAGTCTTCCTTTGTATCAAAACAATCATCTTTCTTGATACGAATAACTTTTGTGTAACAATCAACTACTTTCTTTACCAACTCTTCTTTCGGTATCTGAAGTAATTCTGGCATATTCCAGTTATACTCCCGTGGCATTTTCTTTTCTTCGGAGACTTTTTCTTCTTCTTTTTCTTCTTCGGGATTATATGAATTACAGAATGGATGTTCAACATGTTCATTCACAGTCGTAACTTCCTCCTCATTATCATCAACAACATCTTCCTCGACAACGGCTGTTTCATCATCAAAATTCGGGAATTGACCAATATCAAAATCATTACACGCAGGGTCTGTTTCTTCTTCTGAAACATCATCAAAATCCGAGTATTGACCAATATCAAAGTCTGAGTATTGACCAAGATCAAATTTCGAATACTGACTAGTACTCACAATTTTTTCTGTTGGCTCATCATCGTCTAATTGGTCAATACGAAAACCAGAATTGGTGCTGAAAGTTGATTGGGATTTGGATTAGAGAAAGGTTGTGGGTTTTGAGAAAAACTTAGTTGATTACTACCCGCTACTGACCCAACAATACTACTTCTAGGTTCAACAACATACAATGTAACATCATCACTTGAAACACTAATATAAGCAATGAATCGTTCAACATCTTCATTGTCGGTTAACAAATAAACTTTACCATTTCTCTGATAAGATAGCCTAAATCCACTTAGGGGCTCTAAATTTAATTTCTTTGAAACACGTAACATTAGAGTTTCATAAGTTAACTTTTTTAATGACAGTTTTAGTTGAAGATTCATGGGTAAAGGCATATATTGTAAAACACCATGAACATTCTCCCATGACCCTCCAAAACACAAATCTATCCAAACATGATCAACATTAGATGATTTCATGGTTGTAAATTAATTTACTAAACAAACGAGCTGCGAAACTAAGACCTGTTGCCGGATGTAGGAACGGATGTCGCCAGAGAGAGTGAAAGATGGAGATGGAATGAGTTGCGATTTAGGGATTTAGGTTATGAGTTGTTGCTGCTGCGTAGATATATATACCCAAAAAATTTGTGTTGCGAAACTAAAACCTGTTGCGAACTTTGAAAATTGCATTGCGATTCTGTATTATCTCGTTGCGAAAGTCAGAATCGCGTTGCGAAAGTCAGTATCGCGTTGCGATTTTGTATTATCGCGTTGCGATAGTCAGTATCGCATTGCGATTTTACCAATTCGCGTTGCGATTTACTTATTCGCATTGCGAATTGGGAAAATCGCAACGACACTGTAGACCATCGTAACGCGATTTCCAACTATCGCAACGCGAAATGCAACGTGAATTTGCGATAATGGAGATCGTGTTGCGAATTAGCGATCGCATTGCGATTTTGTTGGTCATTTTGGCAAATCCGGAAAAAGTTGGTTAAAATCGTATATTATAAGGCATTTTTGGTCACTGAGGCGATTTTCTCTAATATAAAAGAGGTGAAATCAAACCATAATCATATCATAAAATATCAAAATGTGAATTTAATCGTATAAATAATAGTAATACAGAAAACTGATTTGATAAGCCAAATTTCTTTCACATAACCTGCGAAACAATATTTAGTATGTCCAACATACCCATAAATCAGTAATTTTCCAAAGTATCCATTTATTTGCCCAATGTATGTCAAATGAAAATATAAATTACATGAGTTGCACTTAAGTGCTAAACGAAAGCATAGGTTCTATGGAGACAACAACACTATATTAAAGTAACGAAATGGAAATTCACAAACTCATTATGAATACCATGGATACACACATAGTGTCGAAATGGTAATTCACAAACTCATTATGAATACCATAGATTCACACATGGTGCCGAAATGGTAATTTCACAAACTCATTATGAATACCATGGATGCACACATAGTGTCGAAATGGTAATTCACAAACTCATCATGAATACCATGAATGCAGCATAGTGCCGAAATGATAATTCACAAACTCATTATGAATATCATGGATGCATACATAGTGATGATACAAAAATGCAACATATGCATTACAAGTCATAAACTTCATGAAATTATTTCAAAATACGATAAAATATGCTTTTATAAAAATATTCGAGATTGACTCATCACAAGTCATCCTCATATCATATAAGTACATAATAAATGCACTCACCTGGTATGCCTCAATATTATGCCTTAAGGTAATCCAACTATTCTGTAACCTTATCCTTGCCTTTTTGTTTGTGTTGAGTTAATCGATTGACGGAATCGGCCAAGAGGGGGTGAATTGGCAATAAAAATTTTGGTGGAAGCTTTTGCAGAAAATTGAAAGAAATTGCACAGCGATTTAGAGTGGTTCGACTTTCTCAACCAAAGTCTACGTCCACTACCTTAGCTATCCACACTAAGGATTTTCCACAAATTCACTAATTTGTCTTTCTTTTGAGGACAAAGAGTAACCTTACAATCCCTCAAGAATTATACCCCAAATTCTTGAGAACACTCTCTCCCAAAGAGAACAATACAAATTTACAAACTTACAAGGAAATCCTCACAAGGTAGATTGTTTGCACAATTCTAGAACAAAGAAAAGAACACTCAAGAATGAATGCAATTGAGCACAATAAGTGTTCTTGAAAGAAAAATGAATATTGAATGAAAAATAGGCTTGAAATGCTCAAACTTGAGGTTTGATGCTTTCTCTTTGATTCTCTCTTGATTCTAGTTGCTTGATGTTTCTTGTTATTGATCAATGGCTTCTAAGCTTGCTTAAATACACCTTGAATCACTTCTGAACGTTAGGGATGATTAGTGGAGTCAATATAGCCGTTTAAGTGTGAAAACAATTAATTAAAAACAATTGGGAGCGTCAGTGCATCGATGCATACCCATGGTGCATCGGTGCATCAGTGTAAAATTCAAATATTTTGACCGTTGGACCCTTAGTGCATCGGTGCACTAAGAGTGCATTGATGCATCAAGTGCATTCTATGTTTCAAAATAGCCAGAGTGCATCGATGCATTAAATGCATTCGATGTTTTCATAAAATCCTCAATGCATCGGTGTTCAATTTAATTAATGGTGCATCGATGCATGGATTGGTGCATCACTCTGAAAATTGATTTTAGGCTTGATTTTTGGTTTAAAACAATTTTACACATTTAGTAAGGTTTGAAATTTATCTTTAAAGACTTGGAGTAATAATTTGATATTCGATTAATTAAATCGAATATATTTAGAAAAATCATTTGTAAAATCTTAAAATTTATTTAAACTAATTTGTTATATCGAAATACAAAAATGTTTTCAACAATCTCCCCCTTTTTGATATAACAAAACATTTGTGTT
Source organism: Hibiscus syriacus (assembly GCF_006381635.1). Taxonomy (NCBI): domain Eukaryota; kingdom Viridiplantae; phylum Streptophyta; class Magnoliopsida; order Malvales; family Malvaceae; genus Hibiscus; species Hibiscus syriacus. Next base: position 30,828 of record NW_024061768.1, on the reverse strand, counting down.
ATTTTAAGATTTTCTAAAAATTTGAAATCAATTTCAATTTAGAAAAATTACTCCCCCTTACTATAACACTTCCCCCTTGTAAAACATTTTGACACACTTAACATTTCTCCCCATTTTTGTTAAATCAAAAAGACTTAAAATCGATTTGAACAAGGTTTTGAAAAACATAGCCAATTGATTAAATATCTATATATATATAGCTTAAGCTGCTAAGATCACAATCAAAAGAGAGTTAGCCATTAGTTTCATAATCAATATTCATAATAAAAATTTGAAATGGTAAATTGGTCATATTGCAACTAAAAAATAAATGATGCATATGTTGTAATAAACCAAAATATAAAATATCAAACAGTCATCCAACGATCAAATAAAGTTAATCCAAAATGTTTTAACAATGCAAGTTCAACCCAAAAACAATGAAAAATAAGTCTATTCATCCATTGAAGGATCAGGAGGAGGAGGAGGGTCTCATCTCAAGCGAGAGTGCATCCAAACGATCATTCATATCTTGTTGTCGAGCTCCCAAGGTAGAGAGCTGGGACTCAATGAATGTGAAGCGCGAATCTATGGACGCATACCGTAAATCAAATGTCTCCAAAAACGAACGAAAATACGGAGGCATTTGTTCTTCTTGTGGAGCTGGTTCTAGTGCAGGCTCGTCATCAGGTATATGATCATCGATGTCTTGCATAAGTTATTGAAATTCAGGATCATCGTCATCAGCTGGAGCTGGAGGAGGAGGAGCACGAGAGGAGCTAGGAGCAGCTCGTGAGGAACTAGCTCCCGGAGTTTGCTTTCCGGGTCTAAAAACCCATTGACCGGTAACCTCGTCTTGTTTCCAATCCACTTTCTTCAAGGATGTGAGATTGATTTGATTTTGAAGTGGGATAGGATTGTCAAGAGAAACGTCTAGACCAAGTTTGATAAAGAGGTTACTAAGAAGACATTCATAAATCAATATTTCAACATGTTTAGAAGGAACAATGTTTATGATGTCCACTAGTTGACTAAATATAATGTGGGGCAGATTTATCTTGATTTTATTTTTAAGACAATACATCCACCATAAATCCTTAGCACGAAGTGTGGAGTACCTACCTCCGGATGGTCTAAACCACCAAGAGATCATCAAATGGAGAAAACGATCGTGATGAGATCGTAGAGTACTAACACTTGAGTTTGGAACATAGGGATATTCCACATTTTCACTTTCATTATATACACCATTATCATCTAACCCAAATCGGAAAGCTATAGTCTCGGGGTCAATATTAATATATTGGCCTAAAAGATAGGATCTAATGGCTATAGTTCCACATTGAGTTTCATTTTGAATACACACAACATTGGAATAGAAAATGCGGACCAATTGTTGATAGACGATAGGTTTAAGCTTAAACAATTTATCAAACTTCCAAGCTTTAAGAATCGGAAGGTATTCGAAATTAATGTCAACCATAGCTTGAAGCGAAGGAATACGCTCTTCACGGATTCTATAAGTTTGGAAAGAGTTTCTGTACATAGAGTACAATTCGTCTCTACGACGCTCAGGCATGTTAAAACAAGACCCTAATAGAGATGAAGGTGGAGGAGAAACGTGATTAGGAGCTTGAGAAACGGGAGGACGGTTTTGGTTTGATCGACTCGAAGATGACCTAGGTCGTATAGGATTTGACATGATTAAAGGAAATCGGAATAAGGAATGTCACCTGCAATTTGAAACACATGTATGCATAATCAATCCCAAAACTCAAATGAGTCCTCAATAATTCAAGGTTCTCTAAACCATATCCTAATAGGCACGTTTTGAAAACTTTTTAATAATATCATAATATAGTTTTCATGAAAACAACACAATTAAATCAAAAATATTACTAATTTTTGGGAAAAAAATTAAATTTCGAAATTCAAAGAAAAATCTTGAAAAATTGTTTGTTTTTGACGAAATTGGTAGTAAAATCTAGTTTAGAACCAACAAACAATCAATGCTCGATATAATGTTCATCCTAGAACTAATCAAAACTAGTTCTAAAATCAAAAATTTGTAAAATAGAGGTTTTTAGAAAAATACCTTGAAAATTCGGATTGAGAAGGACGAGGAGTTGTTTTGCACGATTTAATGATTGATGTAGGTTTGCAAGTTGAAAAGCTTGAAGATTCCGACGAAAAATCGTTGATTTTGAGGAAGAATGGAGATTTTAGAGTGAAAGGGACGAACGGCTTGGAGAGAATAGATTTTAGGTTTTGAGAAAATGAAGAAAATGAGACATTTTAACCCAAAACCCGACGGATGCATCGATGCATGACCATGTGCATCGATGCACATTCAAGGCGTGCATCGGTGCATCAACATGATGAATCGATGCACATTCAAAGGGATGCATCGATGCACTGTTAAGTGTATCGGTGCACTAAGCACAAAAATGACAAAAAATCGTTTTAAAATACTCAAAATGCTAAATTAATTTGCTCTAGTGGTATTGGTAACTCATATATTGAAAATTAATCATGTTCAATCAATCAAATTAATCCTTAAACAACTTTTGAACATAAAATAAATTTTCATCAAGAATCATAAACTCCCTCTAACTAATAGTAATGAATGCAATAAAAAATTAAGCATTTTTCATTTAGTCTTAAAAGTGCTACAATTATTTTAAACACTAAGTGAAGATAGGTTGGTCAAACCTAATTCTCTCCTAAGTGTCCAAAATCTTTCCTTGTCTAAAGGTTTTGTAAAGATATCTGCTAATTGGTGCAAAGTATCAACAAATTCTAGAACTACATCTTCCTTAGTGACATGGTCTCTAATGAAGTGATGTCTTATTTCAATGTGCTTAGTTCTAGAGTGTTGGATGGGATTTTTAGTGAGACAAATAGCACTAGTATTGTCACACTTGATAGGAATGGTACCAACTTCAATTCCATAATCAAAAAGTTGGTGTTTCATCCATAAAACTTGTGCACAACAACTACCAGCTGAAATGCATTCAATGTTTTCATAAAATCCTCAATGCATCGGTGCATGGTATGTTCATCGATACATGAAATGCATTCGATGTTCAATTTAATTCATGGTGCATCGATGCATGGATTGGTGCATCGGTGCATCACTCTGAAAAATTGATTTTAGGCTTGATTTTTGGTTCAAAACAATTTTACACATTTAGTAAGGTTTGAACTTGATCTTTAAAGACTTGGAGTAATAATTTGATATTCGATTAATTGAATCGAATATATTTAGAAAAATCATTTGTAAAATCTTAAAATTTATTTAAACTAATTTGTTATATCGAAATACAAAAATGTTTTCAACAGTTTACTTGACTCAGGAATTTGATTTCGATCTACACCAGCATCCATAATCACACATACAAATATAAAATATAATGTCATTATACTTACTAACATTTATACCAAGTAATAATACTCAAAATTAACACTTAAGTAATTAACTTTCTAAATGTTCACCATTTGTACTTAAACTTTACCACTTTCCATAATGGCTTAATTTCACATTCTAATTTCAATTTCAACCCTCAAACAATAATTTCTAGTAGTATACATCAATATCGATACCATTTTTGCATTATGGAATCTCATTTTTCAATTACAGTATCGATATTTTTCTCTTGGTATTGATACCTCCACAACAGTATCGATACTACTTCAATCAGTATCGATATTTTTTATCGTATTCATATTTTTTCCTCCAATTTAATCTTATAGTGTAAGTATTATTCTTCCAATACTGATACCTTTACCCATATTTTACTTATTTCACTTCGATTTTTACATAATTTTCACCTAAATCTCTTATTCTTATCTCCAACCATGCCATCAAACTCATCATCCCTTATCCCAACTGACTTACATTCATAAATCTCCTTATAACATCCAAATTCTCCAAAGAACACTTAAAACTAAAAATCACACCAAATATTCAAACATGTTTTCAATCACTCCTAAGGCTCCAAATCTCTTACTTACATCTTTGACAAGTCAAATATGCTTTTAAAATCCAATTACTGACCAAATTTCATCAAATCACTTAAAAACTCATTTTACTAATTCACTAATAAATCACTAATCTCTTAGTTTTAATTATCCTTAAAATTTCCTTAAGCTTCAATATCACTCAAGGCTTCAAAACCAACCCAAAAATGAAAGAAAAACCCAACTTGAACATATTTTACCTTAGTAATGGAGTTACGGGGAAGAGAAGAAGAAGAAGAGAATATAACCAAAGTTCAGCTTTTTTTTCTTTTCCTTTTTCCCCTATTCATCACTTAATAAATATCTATAAAATAAATGAATATTAAATTCATTTTCTTCTAAAAGACCATAATGCCTCTCCATTCATCCATCCTTACTAATAAGTCTAAAACACAATTTCCAAAATCAGTCCTTATACTTTTCAATTTATTCAAATTAAACCACTAAATTTAAATCCTTACATTATATTCACTGACTCGATGTTTGGGGTATTACAAGGTTATTTTTATTTAGGTTACTGTAATTTGAGGTTTTGGTGATTCAATTATATAGGGACGAGATAATTCGTTGTTTGAATTTTTTTTCTTTTAAATCTTTGAGTGTACGTATATTTTTAGGGTACATGTTGATATAGGTGTTTTTGTATTGAATTTATTTGGATGTTTTAATTGAAATACAAGCATAAAATCATCTAAAAAAATAATGAATAGAGCATAATTATATATTTTGAATTTTAATTTATGGATTGATATTTTTCGATGATCTAAAATATTTAAAAATATATTTTTTATAATACTTAACTGTAGATTTCTATTAAGTTAATATTTACATAGGAGTTCTGCTCATCTAAACTAGTTATGATTATCTAACTTATCTTCTAAGTAGATAAACATAAAATATTAATTAACTGTTGAAATAAACTTTTACTTGTTATTAGGTTAGTGTAAACTAAAATCAATTTATGATAAATTATTTTTTATTGTTAATTGTTATATATATTCTTAGATATATATCTATTGTTTGATTAAGCCAAATGTATGATACATAATTGTTTATTGTTTAATATTATTATTTTCTAATATTAAAATATTTTATTTATAAAAACAATTATGGCTCATTTACCAATACGAAAGAAGATGTGTATCGTCACAATTCTCATTTTACAACTGCAGATGAAGTAAATTATGTTTCAAATGCTAATACTTGTCGTTATTTCACTTATCCTTAGAAACTATAAAAAAAGACCTAAAATAAGATATGCACATGAAAAACTTCATAGACATAATATTAGGACACTCAACTTACATAAAATTGTATTTGAAAATTATAGAAAAAGTGTTGATAATATCCGAATGGATAGAAAGACATTTTTAAAACTATGTCACTTAGTCAATATGGGTTAAAAAAGAGTTGACATATGTTTATAGAAGAAATGCATGTTACCTTCCTTCATATTATATCCCACATATGAAGAATAAAGTTCTAAAACGTCAAACAATCAAATTTGGTGAAACAATTAGTAGAGCTTTTCATGCAGTGTTAGTCTTATTTAAAATTGCATTCAACTCTTTTTAGAAAATCAGGACTAATACAAAAGAATTCAACGGATGATAGATGGAAATGGTTTAAAGTGTTATTTTCTTATTTTTCTTATATTACATTTAATTTAATTAATAAAATTTAATACATAAATAAATATTAATAATGTAATTTAAATCTATTTTATATATGTATGAGATGTTTGGGTGCTTTAGATGGAATATATATTAAGATCAATGTTGCTTCAATTGACAAACCTAGGTACAGAACAAAAAAAATGAAATTGCAACAAATGTACTTGGTGTTTGCACACCAGACATGCAATTCATTTATGTCTTGCATGGGTGAAAAGGTCCTGCAGTTGATGGTAGAGTATTGAGAGATGCCATTAGTAGAAGAAATTGTTTAAATATTCCACAAGGTAATGATCAAGCAATGAATATATAAATAAAAAAAGTAAAACTTTTATCAGTTTTGTATATTAATAAATTTCTAATATTAAAATACATATATAGAGTGTTACTAGTTATGTGATGTTGGATACACAAATGGAGAAAGATTTTTTACACCATATAGAAGTCAAAGATACTACTTGCATGATTGGAGACCAGGACACCAACCTACCACCCCTCAAGAATTTTTTAACATGAAACATTCTCAAGCACGAAACTGCATTAAGAGATGTTTCGGCATATTAAAAGCAAGATTGGCGATTTTAAGGGGAAAATCATTTTATCCAATAAAAACACAATGTCGAATAATTTCTACTTGTTGTCTTCTTCATAATTTTATTAAATCTGAGATGCTAATTCACCCTGTTGAATCTGACTATGTTGAATATTGTAGTCAAGTCTAAGAGGTTAATAAGATAGAAATGATAAGACATTGTGAGCCAAGCACTGCTTGGACTGAGTGGAGAGACAAATTAACATAAGATATGTTTGTTAGTTGGTTGGCCTCATGCAATTTAGGATAATTTTTGTTTTATATTATGTATGAACGGTCTACTTATATTTTATCCAATATTAATAGTTAATTTTATGTATTTTATTTTTTTTATATTATGTTATTAACTTCATTAAACTGTATGTATTTATTTTCTTTAAATTTTAAATTGTCATTGTTATTGTATGCAGCACATTTGATGTTATTCTCTACAATTAATTTATTATATTTTATTAATTTTAATTTAATTTATGATTTTTATAGACAACGATGACATATTTTATGTTGCATTATACATTTATTTGTATATATCTTTTTAGGTTGGTTGGAAGTACAACATATCAACATCAAATATTGAATCTCAAAGTGGAAAAAAAAGAACAACTGTAAGGATTAAGTCTGTAGTTACTAAAAGGATGTGGACTAAACAGGAGGATGTTACACTTGTTGAATGCTTACATATATTGACAGAAGACCTACATTGGAAAGCTGATAATGGGACTTTTAGAGCATGTTATATATCTTATCTTGAGAAAATGTTAGAGACCAGACTTCCTACATCAAAAATTAGGGCCAATCCACATGTTGAATCTAGAGTGAAGTTATTGAAAAGACAATACAATGATTTACCGGAAATGCTTAATATTGGAAGTGGATTTGGTTGGAATGAAGAAGAAAAATGTTTGACTGTACCAAAAGATGTTTTTGATGATTGGGTTAGAGTAAGTATTTTGATTAAATTTATCTTATTTATATGATCTTTATAATTATATATATATTTATAAAATTGTTTAAAATTAATATTTTATTTTTATCTTGTAGAGTTATCCAACTACTGCTAGATTGAGAAACAAACCATTTTTATTTTTTTTGATAATTTTGTTCTAATATTTGGAAAAGAAATAGCAACATGAACTGCAATTGAGACAGCAACTGATGCAGTGGAAGATCTTGATGTAGGAGACAACACATTAATAGATGAATATGTTAAAAAAGAGGATGTAAAAGATTTGAATCAAGAGATGACATTGATGCTTCAACTTGCCAAGCATCTGATGTTGTTTTCCTTACCCCTGCAATGAAAAAAAGTAACTAGCAAGAAAATGTCTCAAAGTGATGATGAGTTATCTTATCTTGTAAAGGATATAGAAAATTTTGGTGTTGCATACCGAGAAACTACTCAAGAAATTAAGGACATTACTGCTTTATTAAAAAAAGGCAGAAGGAAATGATCGAAGAATGTCAATTTTCACAAAAATCATGAAAATTGAAGATCTTTCTAATGATGACATACTTACTGCAGGAGACCCTTTTAGCAAAGATGCACACAAGGTAAATTCATTCTTTTCTTTGCCAAATGAATTTAAAAAGAATTATGCGATTAAGCAATTTTTTGAATGTCATTCTTATCGATCATCTTTTGACTTCAATTCTTCTAGAGATTTGTAGATCTCCTTTTGAATTTGGCTTTAGAATATGTTGCCAAGTCTTTTGTTTAGCTTTATTAAGTATATGTCATTATGTCAAGAATCTTTTAGCTTCGATAATTTTTTATGTATATAAGATAACCAACATATACGTTAAGTTTAGAATGTCATGGTTATTGTCTTTTGTAAATCTAAACATAGTTGTTGCTTTTAATGATTGATGCATTACTTTTTTGTCTTGTAAGTTGAACAAAGAATGCAAGTTTATAAATATTATATAGATTTTTTATTCTATTTTCTATTTTCTATTAGTTTTGTAAATAATTTGATATGATATTTTGTACTACTCATACATTTAGAATAAAATAAAAATATAACAATTAACACATACTTATATAGGTAATAAGTATGAATAAAAAATAATATAATAATTAGCACATACTTACACCGGTGTAAGTATGAATAAAAAATAGTAAAAAGTATATTTTCTATGAACTTTCATTTGTTAAAAAAGAAAACCATCTCAAGGTTTGTAACGCCCCCGAGATTTCGTTAAGGACTAAATTGGTAAATAAAATTATTTCAAGAACATGCTTGTTTTTAGGTTGCGACCATATTTTGGGTTGGAACTGTTTTAGATACCCATATTTTAGGTTGGAACTTGTTTTCAGGTTACAATCATATTTTAAGTTGGAACTTGTTTTAGATACCCATATTTTAAGTTAGATCATGTTTTTAGGTTGTAACCATATTTTAGGTTGGAATTTGTTCAAGATACACATATTTTAAGTTGGAACTTGTTTTTAGGTTGCAACCATATTTTAGGCTGAAACTTGTTTTAAGTTGTAATCATATTTTAGATTGAAAAATCAAACTTTCGAGAGTAAAACTGCGAGATTATTGTTAAAAAAATGTGTTATCACTTGATTTATCACTTGGTAAAATATATATTAAATTATTTGTGTATATATATTAAAATTTGTGTATAAATTTTATTAAGATTATATAAATTAAAAATAATAAAAATACATATTTTCTATGAACTTTCATTTGTTAAAAAAACTATCTCAAGTGTAATTTGGTAAAACATACATTTTTCTTATCTTATATTCATGTCAAACAAGCCAAACAAGATAATACAATATTCTCGGTAATGTGTTAAATAATGCAACATTCTGATAATTTTATTCTTAATAGTAATCTTACATTCCGTAAACCAAACGCCCATAAAAGTAAGCAAGTACAACCTAATTATTTCCTTGTTAAATTCACTTTTAGTTAAGGACTAAGAAGGTCTTAACTCATTAGTTCAATGACAAAACTATTCATTCCTTCCTAAAAATAATTTAAAATTACCTTTTTTTTAACTCTTTGAGTAAATGTAAAATAATAATATTTTCTATATCTCTTAATGAATATTTAATTTGAACTCTTTTAATCTAAATTTCATAATTTTATTTAGTTTTTTCTATACAAAATTTATGATTCTACCATGTATTTATCAAGTTAGATTTTTATTCATGCTTGTTTGATTGTTTTATTTTTAAATATTTGAGGGATATTTGTTTGATTGTTTTATTTTTAAATATTTGAGGGATATTTGCATTTGGGATGGAATTGTGGTAGGAGAAAGATTGGGAGTGGAATAGTTGAAACGATTGGAACCACAACATTTTGATGGCTGTTATCAACCCCAGTTGTTTTGGATTTTGCTGAAAATGATGTTTCAAACAAAGTTTAACCTACTCCATTCACATGTTTCCCCTACCCAAAATAATAATAGTTATTGTATGTATATTTTTTTTAATCACTGGTATCCGATTTATTGACCGACTAATCCAGATCGAGTACTGCAGAGGCGAGGGCGACCCTCCCAAATGTCAGGATTTGAACCATTAACCTTGCTTAAAGGACCTAATTCCTCATCCCACTAGACCAACTGGTTGTTGATGTTATTGTATGTATATTGATTTCATTTATATATATAAGTATGTATGTATATTGATTTGAAATTTTAATAATTTTAAGAGAATAAAGAGATAAATAAAAAATTTAAAAACTTTTAAGGGTCATCTAATAATTGTTTTCAAATTATGAGGGGGCATGGCTAGGGGTGTAAACGAGCCGAGTCGAGTTCGAGTATTGTTGAGCTCGACTCGACTCGAAAACTCTGAAACTAAACTCGAATCGACTCGAAAACTCGCGAGCTTAAAATTTTCAAGCTCGACTCGAACTCGAAATCATGAACTGAAGCTCGTGAGCAGCTCGAAAAGGCTCGAAATGAAGAAAAAAATTCTTAAACTTAACTCGATTGAAGCCTCAAATTCGAACATGAACCTTAAATGCATGAAAATCTTAATGTATTCTCTTTAAAAAAATCAATACATAAATATTAATATTTTTAATAATTTTTTTAAAAAAATATATAATCTTATATATATTATATTTCCGAGCTGCTCACGAGCTTTTCGAGTCGAGTATCAAGTAGCTCGTTTCGGCTTGTTAAGAATTCGAGTAGAGCTCGAGCTCGAGTCGATTCCATTCGATCTGAGCATTTATCGAGCCTTGATCAAGTCGATCTCGAGTAGCTCACGATATGTCTCGTCTCATTTACAGCCCTAGGCATGGCCCCCACTAGTCTCTGTATAATTCCGCCTCTGTATATATAGGCATGGCCCCCTCTAGTCTCAACACTAGGTTGGGAGCAGTTTCCGTGGGAGACCTCCAAATTATGAATTGCCTACCATGGGACTTTATCTCACGACCCCAAGGTTAAGAGCCTTGTGCTCTACCAACTGAGTTGAACGGGCAATTCACTTTTGCTTATACAAAACCATTACTTAAATATAAAAGAAGGAAATATTAAGATTTAAATTATTAACTTAACTATTTACTTTTTACCATTACATGCATTTATGATTTAGTATTAAGAATTCATTTAGTGTCATCAGTGATATAAAAAAATATTATTTTTTATAAAAATTTTGGATTCGAGTAGATATATCTACATGGTGTGTGTTCGTTGTCAGAGATAAGACTTGGGTAGAGGCAGTCGCTCCTGAAAATTTATAAGTACCATATATTTTAGATTTTTTTCTATTTATTTTTTATTAAAAATATGTTTTTGCCACCTTAGAATTTTTATAAATTCAAATTCACCTCTTAAAGGAAAATCCTACGTCAGTTACCGTTGTAATAGACTAAAAAAATTTGTGAAAAGAATCATACATTATAATCGCTCTATATTATTAAAAATAATTTAATATTAAGGGCGGGGTAGGTAGGAGAGGGTGACGCTAATGGTGAATTATAGAAAACAAAAATTGCCTTTGACAGGTTACCGAGCAGAAGCACATTAAGTAGAAAAGTAGGATGAAATCAGTGTGTGGACATTTGTTTAGGTCAACCTCCCATATTTGTGTTAAGCTCAAGGTGTATCAGTGCCATCTTCTTAATGTATGCGTTGGACATGTAGTTATAGCTCCTAATTATTATTATTATTATTATTATTATTATTATTATTAAAATCATTAAATCCCTTGATTCAAAGCCTTTTTGTTTCTTTATTCTTATATATTATGAATCCATTTATCTCTTTGCTCAAAAAGGTCTTTATTAACAACAATATCTGGTTTCAGTGCCAGCACTTCATTTATGAATGTTTATTTATTACTTGGATTATTTTCCATACACATGATAACTTTGTATATACTTAATGGCCTCTTAATTTATTTTACAAACTACTTTGTTATAAAAATTAATATTTGAATTTGGTTGTTTCTTTTCAATTAATACTTTAAACTTTTCATCCTCTCTTTTCCCCTTTCTCTTTTTTTATAACTTGTGTCAATTTTATTGATCAATCCAATTTTTTTCTTCTTTAATTTTGTTTAACCGGCGGCGATACCAATTTTAATGCTGGTTGTCGCCCTCCTGTTATTTTTTCTTTACTTTTTTAGTTTTTTTAATTAGAATAATTATGTCATTCAAGATGGTGTTTATTTGTTATCATGGTGATATTTCCTGCTTTGGACCCTCGGATTGATTTGGATTCGTGTTTTGCATTCGTGGATAGTTTTCTTACTTCGTTTGACTCTGATTTATGATTTGTCAATGGTCTTTCAGTAGCTTCATCTCATTTGTGGTTCGTTTACCGATGCAACCAGATTTATTTGTATCTTTATTTTATTCGAGTTTTTTGTTTAACGTTTTCTTTTTTTGACCCTTATGTGATCTAGGTGACTAGTTTTTATTTCAATAATAATAGAAAAATATCATAATTATATTTTAGGTTTACGGTTATGTTTTAAATCTTTATCATAATTTTAGATATTTTCTATTTTTAATAATTAAAACTAACGAATTTCTAAAAAAAATACTTTAAACTTTTTTCCGTCTCAAACAGGAATTTAAATTAAAAAAATCAAATCAATGTCTGATGTGGGATTGATAAATGTCCTCCAAGAGCAAGAAAGGGGCCTCGACCCTAAAAGTGAAAATTTTATTATTTAGACACTCTAAGAATTAATATATATATATATATATATATAATGGTAAATTTATATTTTAGACCTTTTAAAAAAACTATGTTTGATCCTATTATTTAACGGCAAAACTTTCGAGATAATATTCTGAAAGAAATTAATTCACGAGCTAATGCACTCCCAAAATTAATTGCTCAAATAGGGTGAAATCCACAGTGTTGGCCGTAGGTCGCCATGCCTTCCAGGCGACCTACTAGGTCGCCATGTCTTCCCGGTGACCTACAATAACGTTGGGCATCCGAGGCCATCCGAAAGCATCCGAGGCCATCCGAGAGCATCCGAGGCCATCCGACCGAGCTATGCGAGGGCATCCAAGGGCAACCGAGCGAGCTATGCGAGGGAATCCGAGGGTGACCGAGCGAGGGTAGGTCGCCATGCACTCCGGGCGACCTACCCTCGCTCGGTTGCCCTCGATTCCCTCGCATAGCTCGCTCGGTTGCCCTCGCATAGCTCGTTCGGATGGCCTCGGTCGGATGGTCTCGGATGCTTTCGGATGGCCTCGGATGCCCAGCGTGTTGGGACGTGCATGGCACATGCAATCTCTTGTAGCTCGCCGGGAAGACATGGCGACCTACGACCAACACTGTGGATTTCACCTTATTTGAACAATTAATCTTGGGAGTGCTTTATCTCGTGAATTAATTTTTTCCAGAACATTATTTCGAAAGTTTTGCCATTATTTAACCTTGCTCTTTGTAGAGGCCCTGATCCTCTTCCAAAGTTTAAAAAATTTAATTTTATCCGTTTTGCCCTTTATCAACGAAAACTTTACATTTTAAACTCATATCAAAACTTCTTTTATTTTAAATTTCGCCTCTTAAAATTTTATAAATTATATAGAACCAGACGCAAATTTCAAAGCTCCCAACGACGATTTGGTTAATATTTCGAATCCAATTTCAAATAAAAAATAATTTACTTTTAAACGGATTGTTGACAATGGAGAGATAAAGGGTAAATGGTGAGGAAATTGAGAGCAAAAGTACGTAGATTGGGGTGGGTACACTGCGAGCATTAATCCTAATTTCCATCTACCCCATATTTACAAGCCAATTATAGTAAGATTAATCGTTCATACTGTTCGACTCCCGAGATTTAAATGATTCCTTTTGGGTTAATCATTGAGTCTTTATTAGGTGGCTAACCAAAGTTAATTATTTTACGGTTATTTCGTGACACAGAGATGAATCTGATGTCGGACGTCGGGACCACTTATTTTCTCCCTTTAAGCAATTGGTTTCGCGACCGAATGAGCGGAGCAAGTTTTAGGGGTTGGAAGTCAGAATCTTCAACTGCCATGGTTCCAGGTGAGAACGTTGACAGGGATGAAGAGCCGTCAACCTTCCTCTTACTAATGTGTCACGCTCTGCCTTTCTTGTCTACATTAATTTTGCACATGCCAATTAATTTAGATATTAGTTCTTAATTAATTATCTCGTTTTGATTTGCAGTAATTATTACGAGAATAAAAATTTGATTGAAAACTTTGGTAAAAGAAATCATTCAATTAATTAGCTATTGAATTCCAAGATTATAAATTTTATTTGAAGGAAATAGTCGGCCAGAAAAGGATCGTAATGGGGAAAAAATCATGTTTGGTTAGGTGAAATCAGTATTCATGGTGCGAACATGAAATTATGGGATCAACTCTTATTCCTATATTGCAAAGATAAAAGAAAGTGGTGATTTCGTTGCATCAGGCACCCGTCACCAACAAATTCCATCGCGTCATCATTACGATAAATTCGGTATTGAGCCACATGATCCGTAATGACATCATTAACTTGACTTTAACCGGCACTGCTGATTGTGGCTCACATCAAGTACTGATAATCCCTGGCTACATCTGCTTTAGTGGCCATGGAAATGGGATAGAAAAAGAAAGCTAACCTACTGCCTGCATTTATGTGCTTGCTCCACTTGGATAACTAAATTCTTGGACGTCAGGGAACCATACATAATTGGAAATGGACCTGCTTAAATTAAACCGCTGGAAACTTCTTAATTTTTGACACGATTTGTATCATCAAATCCAGACCCAAAAGCTCTAGACTTCAATCAAGTCCATACAATTTATGGTAGGCAAGATAAAAAAAAACAGAGAAAATTCACCCTGGTAGGTGCTGATTGTGATTGACAATCAGCTGATACCACAATTCAATTCAATTAAACTCTTGAAAATGCTCATCGTTGCCATCTGAATTTCTATGCAATTTCTATACGGTTTAAGCGACAGAATCTTCGGTAGTTCATATAGATAAAAACCCAAGTGATTTTGCAATTATTACACATACGTTGTACGTATGTACATGCATATCTCTATCACATGTTATTTTTTTAAGAATAAATAAGAAAGCCCATTTCATCTTCAAGTTACAATAATGTTGTACATTGAAGGAAGCTTTCTCAACAAACAACCCTAAAATAAATTGAACATCAAATCCATTTTTTTCTCTACTCTGAACACCATTAAATAATTAAGGTGTTTTACATTTATCAAAGAATAAAAGAGAATTCATTTCAGGTTTCAATCTTTCATAATCACCATGTACAAATAGTTGTTACTGTTTCAAATTTTAGTGGCATTGTCATCTCGGACTCCATGCCGAAGAGCCCTTGGTTTTCCATTCCCATGGGCCTCCGCCACTCCTCGGGCCATGAAAATGGTCCAGTGAAGGACCTTTTTATCAAACACTCGAAAAATTTTACTCAATTCTACTAGGGATCAAGAAAACCTAATTAAATAATTATGAGAAACTTGTCATTAGAATCTGCTCTAAACTAAGTACTTAATAATCGAGAGACTATACATACTCAATAAGACCCATCATTTTGAGCTTTTTGGGGACAGCAGTTGAACATTCCACACAATAGAATGGAGGATACGTTCAATCAGAAGCTTTTTGGTCAAAATTTCTATAATCCTAAAGAGAGCAAGCAAATTCAAAGGGCCGAGAGTTCTGGCTTTTACCATATGAACAGTTGTATGGTTTTGACATCCACATCTACAGCAATGTCTCCAGGGAGACATCAAGAAAAGAATGGGAAAGCTCATGAAACTGTGCGCCCATGACAGACAGAAGCTAGGTATTGATTTTTTTCCCACTTCTCCTGCAAGATCAATTGAGAAACTTAAGAGAGATTGTGAAATTAGGGTGACTAAAGTAGTCAATGGTTATTTCTAGAGTATAAATCCTAAATAGATTATTAATGCATTTTTCCGTAATTATCAACATAAACGTAATAGATTTAACTTTTAAACTGATCAAAACAGCTAATATTATGAGTTTTCAAACAATCTAAATGCTAAATTTGCCATTCGAATTAAATAAATAAACAAGAAAGAAGTTGTACATATAAATTTCCTTTGCCAACTTAAGCATTAAGGATTCTCATATTCCAGATAACATTGGCATTCAATATTCTCAACTACTCTTAATTTTCTTGGGTTTGAAAAAAGGTACCTATTATAAAGCAAATCGAAATCCAATTTTGTTTCTTTATTTATACACTTTATTAATAGGAATGTCAACGGGTCAAGTTGGATCAGAGTTTTTATCAATCCGATCTGATTCGAAAAATATGTATTATCCGTCTAAATTTGACCTATTCCGGAAATTATATATCCTCCAGGTCCGAAAAATCTATATCCTCCACCAAAATCTAACCCGACCCAAAAAATCTATAATGATTTAATTAAAATAATAATAATTTTAAAAAAATTACATTATTATCCTCGAGTCCGTCATTATTTTTTCCCTCCACGTAAATTTTCTTTTATTTGACAAAATATTTGTCGGTAGTTTTCACGTAAATTTTCTTTTATTTGTTGATATCAATTACAGAAATAAAATCCCCAAAATTTAATCACCCGTATATTAAATCTAATCGGGAAAATCATCATGAACAACATATATAGCATGAGGAGCTCCCTATATAATTCACTTATTTTGCTGCTTCAAATCCTTGTAAAACCTGTTGATGAAATCCTCGGCGGCCTTGTCCACGTAGTCATTCTCTTCATCCACGTCCCTTAAAGGAAAAGGCGTGTCCGTTATTCTGAGTTGCCTCGCCAACGGAGTTTGTCCGAACCCTGGCAACATAGGAGAAGAGGCCACCACGTTGTTGTAGCTGTCGTTCTTGTTGAGAATCTCCAAGGCAGCCTTAACGGCGTTCATGGTGGCCATGTCGTCGTCGGGGGTAGGAGGCGCATGGGTGCAGGCGAAGAAATGATGATAGTAGTTGTTAATGCCGTTCTTCTTGGCGGCGATGTTGAAAGGGAAGGTGTAGTTCGGGGTGTTGCTGCAGCTGAACTCGTACTCACTGGCCGCCGTGGAAGATGTTGAGACCTGGCGGTTGTTGTTGTTGTGGTGGTGGAACATGAGGTTGTCGATGGCTTTGGCACCGGCGATCTTGCCGCGTTCAAGCAGCATGTTGAGATCAACCATGAGTTTTCTCTTGGATACAATTCCTTTTCTCATCATGAAGAGGACTGCTTTTACAATGTTCCACACTCTTTTGATCGTCGCTGGTGTATTTTGTTCCATTTTCTTTCGCCTTTGCCTTTACTGTTTCTCTCTTTGTGACTTGAAGCAAGAGGAAATTGGTTGTCGTTTGGGTTCGAGGGAAAGAGGAGAAGGAGTATATAGGAAATACACAAATTTGCTTAAACGTGGGTACAACCTAGGTTTTATTACGTCCGTCAAGTACATGATTTTTTTTAGATTTTACGAACCTTTTAACTATTTTATCCACAATTTGAATGAAGTGATTTTTTTATATATATATAATAATTTAAAATATAATTTAAAAAATTATTAGTGAAATGATAAAATTATGTATTTGAATATATTTATACATGTGTTCAAATCTTTGAATAATAAATTTTATTTTTTTATTTAATTATGACCCGTAAAGTATAAAATTATTGAAATGTTTTATAAAAAAATAATTTTAAATAAAATACTTTAATAATTTTCGAATAAATTATGACTAGATTAATTAACGATGTTAATTGTTATCAGAACATTTATTAGTAAATATAAATATATAATTACAATAATTATACTTAATAATCAATTAATATAATCATAAAATTATAAAAATTACTCATTAATAATTTTATCAACGCAAGAATTCTTTAAAAAAAATAATTATTATCAACTAGAACTTTTAAATACATTTTTCACGCAATAACCAAAGGGTGCACTGTTTATGATGATGTTTTGTGTTACCTTTATGGTTTAAGTATTTTCCTTTACAAATCATATTTGCTTTATTCAACCAGAACTGGTAATAATTATGTGGCGAGCTGAGAAGTACCATCTATGCAAGGGTATATCAATGGGTTCTACGAACTATTTGTATATCATCTGTTTGATAAGTTTAAAAATAAAATAATAATAATAATAATATATTTATTTAACACTTAAAGGTATATGTTCATTAATTCAAAAAATATTGACATTGAGTAATAATATGTTCTCAAATTATATATTCATTTTACTTTAAGTACCTAATTTTTTGTATCAAATTAAATCTTAAACTATTACAGTTAATCATGTTTAGTCTTTATCGTTTTTTTTTTTGCTTAAAAAGAACTTTCGGCCAATAAGATGTTTATAAAATTAGGTACTTCTTTTGATAAAAAATAGTTTAGGGGATTAAATTATTAATTAAATATTTGGCTAGAATTTGATTTTATGGAGCCCTAGAAACAAAAGTTTTGAGGCTATCAACCTAATCAAGAGATAAGATTCGGTAAACTACACTCATAGAGTTTTCACTTCAATTATCCAACTTTTAAAATTTATATTATATTAATTAAAATTTTCCATTACAATTATTATCGATAAAATATATTAATGTGACATGTTAATTTAAAAAAAAAAACTCTAATTTTCCAAATTAAAAACTGCTAAAAAGATATTTCCCTTGTTAATAGAATAGTCGTAGGTCAATTTCAAAGTTGAAAAATCTTTATTTGACAAAGAGATTAACATATTTTGATTTCAAGTTGATCTGATAGTTAACAATAATAGATTAAAATTTTTAAACTTTTAATTTTTATTAGATCTTCACTTCATTTCGTCGTCGTCTCAGCCGTTGTTGGATGATTTCTCTCTTTCTTTCTTTCGATTATAAGATACTGCCACCGTCTCACTAAAGTGTTCATTATTGAATTTTAAAAAGTCAAATTTTTTAAACTTTGACCTTGATTATTTTAAGTATTTTATAAATATATATTTGAAAACTACTTGATTTAAGGATTTTAAAAATATATTTTTTCATATTTTTATCAACAATAAATCAAAGTTAAAAGAATTTGACAAAAAAAATCAACAGTAGATAGATTTAATGGGACAAAGGGAGTATCATTATTGAAAATATTTTATCTTACAAAGTTTATACATATTCAAGATGCTTATAACCTAACCCCAATCCAAATATACTATCCAAAGTCCACATCCAAATAACTATCATCCAAATCCAAAATACAATCATACCTCCAGCCTAATCCAAAGACATTAAATAAATAAGTTTGTAAATTAACTCAAGTCCACTTAAAAAATTAAATTAGAATTTTGTATACAACTTATTAATTTTATTTCATTTTATTGTTTAAAATAAATATCAATAGTGTAATTTATTACAATAAACTTTGAATAGAATTATATAATATTTATAAATAATTTTAATAAAATAATTATCATTCATTTTTATTTACAAATTTGGTCTTCTTCGGTTTTTAAATCTAATATAGTTGTAGTTCAAATTTCTCGAATTTATTTTTTTTTAAATTTAAATCATTTACTAGTAAAGTCTCGTTTAGTGTCACTTTTAGCTAAAAACCCCGTTTTGATTAAAAAAATACCAAACGAGTAAAAAATAAAATAAAAAACTACAGTGGAAACAGTAAATTCAAACCGACCACAAAAGCTAGGTTTTTGTAGTTTTTTTTATTTATCAACTTTTCATATGGAATCAAATTAAATCACAAACCTAATTAAGATGAGGGTGGAGGAGTTTGCATTTCTACAAATATAACAAAATGAGGATGGCGACGCCACAAACCTAATGAAATTAAGTCACATTCATTATAATCAATTTCATAGCATCTCATTGTCATAATCCACATGTTGCTGCACATTTACAACCGTGCAAGTTTTGGACCTTCAACTACCTTTCTTCCTCTCTTACCGTCTTTGATTCCTGTGTGGTTATCAATTAGAAACAAGTATGTTCGTATTTGATTATTTCTAAAATTATAATCGTATTTAAGCCTTTTATGTTCATCACGTTTTGATTTTATCCCCTTTTAGCTTGCTTCTCTCGTGAGTCGTTAAGCTCTGGGGTTGTCCTTCAAAAGTATAAGTGGTTGGGCTATAAGATGCAAATATGGCTAAAGTTCTATATTTTGCATGCTTTATATAAACAATTTATTTCAATTTAATTTTTAAAGCTTAACAAAGATCAATTTTTCAATAAACTAAATTATGTATTTTTCATGCATGTAGATTTTGATTTGTATGTATATAATTTTGGAATAACAAATTATTTCAAATACAGCTTAATTTTTGAAGTTTGTATGCCCCACCTACATCTAAGTAAGTAGGGTTTTATTTTCATTTCTTCAAAAAGCTAGAAAGAACATAAAAGCTTCATATTAATTACATCACCCGAAGATCAACTGCCCTAAATGGAAGAGTAGTGGTGAAGACGAACACCGAAAAAATATCTTTGAAACTTTTCCATGACATGACAATGATGGCTCTTCCCTCTAGATTAAGAAAAAAAATCAGCTAGCTTTTAAACCCAAAAGTTGAAGGCAAGTTGCCATTTCTTGAAAAATCTAGCATGTTTCTGAGCCGATAGTCGACATGTGAGTCTACACATAAATGTCACTTGTAAGGTACAAAAAGAAAGGGTTCGGTTCGGTTCGGACATTATATAAATAACCTAGTTTCAAGCGTTTAACTCTCTATCAACCGATCATTTGAGTTTGACAAAGTATCTTCTCTAAGGTTCTTCAGTTCAACTAAAGCTTCAATCCTCAGTTTCATGCCAAGTTTCCATTAAAATGGCACCACATGGAGATGCTATTACTACTAGCACTTACGCAAACAACTTCCCATTGCCACCTAAACTCTCCAAGGACAGCCTCCACCGGACCGTATCCGATATCACTTTCCAAGTGAGCAAGGAAGTGCTCGATAACTACAAAGAAACATCCGCAACGTGTGAGAACCAGCTGCCGCCTATATCCGAAGTGGAAGATGCAAAGTTCGAGTGTTGCGGGATGAGCGAAGAGTACACCCCGGAATACATCGAGCGAATCCGCAACAAGTTCTTGGGGAAATGGATATGCGGACTGTGTGCGGAGGCGGTGAAATAAGAGATGGAGAAAAACGGAGGGAAGATAGAGGAAGGCTTGAGCGCACATATGAACACATGTGCTAGGTTTAACAAGATTGGGAGGGCTTATCCAGCTCTGTTGACAGCTGAAGCCATGAGGTAGATTTTGAGGAAGAGTTCGAGAGATGCGAAAAGTCTTAGGGCAAAATCTATTTGCCCTAGGGACAGATCAGGTACTCAGAAGAATGGTGGGATTGCCAGAAGTACCAGTTGCATTCCAGCAATTACAAGGGGCATCAACAATCTAAATGCTCCAAACTGATGAGATGAGATGAGAAGCGAAGAGAAGAGAAGAGAAGAGAAGAGGCCAACCCCATCATAATGGTCAATAATATTTTTATTAACCTATTTTTTTCCTCCCTTTGTGTGGGCCAAACCTTTTATTAACTCGGTAGTTTTCTTTTTGGGTTTGGTCCAATTATTGTTATTAATTTGCTAATACAGGTCACTGACCTACATGTAACCAAAAGCTTAAACCACCTTTCCGCTAAGTGGGTATATAGCTGGGTTTTTCTAGGGATGCTCCAAATGCTTTTTTCGAATCCCTTTTCCTCCAACACACGAACATTCTGCTTGTGTTGCATGGTAACTTCTTTCGAGTAAAAACAGCTAGGTCCTGATGTTAAACAGTATTTGTGGAAGGGTCGGCGTCCTCTGCTCCTCCATTTTACTGATTTTAAGTTTGTATCCCATTTCCATGTATTAAATCCATATACATCAATAAATGAACCATATTATTTTAAGTACCATTTTTTTCTTGTATGGTAGAATACCGGCGATACATTACTAATGTGTCTTGAAATAAACATAGAAGATACCATTTTTTAAATAAAGGAAAAAGGAAATAGGAGTAATAATAAAAGGCTAATTTTCATCCGTAACTTTTGGACCGACTTTATCCGAAAACCAACCGTCGGTGAATCATATCAGATTTTGAACGGGTGTTCTCTCCATCAGATCAATACAGTTGGCACATGGCATGGCTTCACAACCAACTTTCGAGTTAGTAAATTGATTGGCTAACATTTTCAAGGTCTTCAACCATCCAACAATACTTAACAGTTGAAACGTGGCCCTCGAAGACCAAACATTGGTGGTCCACGGTCCTTTCAATGGACTTTGTTGTCACTAGAAAAAAAAACTAGAACACGTTGTATGTGTAGTGTCTGGTTCACAGTCGAGACCAAAGCAATCAGATCGAACCTAACTGAACTTTCTAAAATCCTGAATAGCACAAATATAGTTTCACACCCACAGTACACCAACTGATTCGAGCATAAAATACTCATTACATTAAAAGTACGGAGGAATAACAGACCTGAAGATTTAACATAAGGGGTTTTTGCCACTACACAATCAAACCAACGAAACATTGTCCGATAATTTTGTCTCACCACGAGGGTGCAAAAGTTTAGACAAAAGACCAATTGATAAACATAAAGCAGATGCAATGAGCATTCTCTTCTTCATTCAACACTTTCCAAGCTACTGCTCTCTCATATGAAACTGGTCTTCCCATGCTTGACAAACATATTCCACCTTGTAGACAAGCAAATCCCTAACACCACAAAATAAAACAACTCCGTAAAATCTAGCTATCCATTAATTGGGTTTTTGTATTTAAGGATGATCTGTCAGGATCAAAATCAGAATGAAATGCTAGACCTGTCGCATTATCTGTGGGAATTCCGTGCAGAGAGACTTTCGTCCATGTTCATCAAATATCTTCTCCAAAGTTAAGTCCTGCAGAGCAACCAGGGTTGTCTCCAACATGTCTAGACCAGCCTGATTTGCGAATGTAAAAACGGGCAATGCCTGCAGAAACATCTATTAGTTTTAGATATAAAAAAAAAAGTCTTACAGAAAACAACACAAAGGTATGAAATGGAGGAAATATGTACTTCACACATACCTTAAGAGAGCAGCACATGATAGCTTCCGAGTGATGCCACAAGGTCTTGAGAACAGATTCACTCCCTTCAGTGTTGGATTTGAGCAACTCAACGCCCATGTAGACCCTGCAAAATTATTAACAAATCATACCTTGTTCAAAATATTCCCACAATTGTTACTATCACAAATGCAACGTTTTATGAATGCATGGTACAAGATATCAATGCAACAGTAGACAACAAATTCAACAAGTCAGATTTTCAAATCTCTCGTCACAAAGGGTAAAAGCATTAAAGACCAAATGATAGGTATCCCCCATTTGACACTACATGAACGATCATGTTTCTTCTGCTACCCTTTCATAGTTCAGGCAAATAGCCTGTTGAGGTTGAATCCAGTTTTCCAACTCCATATCAAAATAATATTTCAAGGAATAAAATACATCCCAGAAAGATGAGGCAGGGTGACGTACCTATAACTCTGACAGATCAAACGTGCAAGAGTCTGTGCTTCAGGAGTACCTAGTGGGGTTCGGAGACCAGCTTGTGAACTTAAATATGATGGAGAAAGTGCCAATGCCACCCTCTGAACTGATGATATAATGCTACGAACATATTGTCGGGCCATAGATGCTACATGTTCTTGAAGGTGGCTCTCAAAAGCAAACTCGAATGCTATGGTCATCACAGATCTCACGCAGCCAGCACCAGCAGAACAATCATTAGATGCTTTATTTCCAGCTGGCCCAATCTCAAGAGCAGAAGCTAGGTCAAGAGTGCGATTTGGACTAGAGGCTTCCTGCATCACTTTCCGGGGCTTATTAAGAAACTTCACAAAAGATGAAGGAAAAGAAAGAAAAGCACCGACTCATCATAATAGAAAGAGTCTAACCTTCCCAGAATCGAGAGGAATGATACGGAAACCAGAAGGTAAAAGAGGTGCATCATCAGCAAAAGAAGCATCTATGGGAGCAAATATAAGCTCAGCACAGGTGCCCACAGCATTTTCATCCATTCCACTGCATAGCTATAAAACAATAGCACCGTAAAGTGAATTATGCAAACATAGGTCTTGAAAATAACAAAGAGAACATGGTCACATAACAAGTAGAGTGAAAACAACGATACTTACTTGCAGGAGAAAAACATCTCTCGCCATTAGTACATCTTCAGGAGATTGCGTAATTCCCTCCAATTTAATCACCTCTAAGGACTAATAATAGTATAAAAATGGTCACATAACATTACTAAACATAAGTAAAACCCAAATGGCAAAATCATCATGGCAGAAAGTTCAAAATTTGAAACTAATAGCATTTTAAGTGATATAAATTCAATATTCCTACCTCTTCATGTTCAATAGTATGTGCCAGGGGAAGTATAACTTGACTGCCAAAACCTCCTACTCGAGATCCTCGTAGGCTACAGGGACCAACATTAACAACTGCAGCTGAGTAGGCATCAATGCTGCAGTCAGCCCATTCTGATCTGTGTTCCCGTAGGAAACGAAGTAGGATTGCTGGAGGAACATTCTAAAAGAGACACCAAAGAGCAAAATATATATCAACAAAATAAAGACATGTCAATATGATAATTGCAACTATGCAGATTCTAGAAATATTCAGATAATAGGATGACTTTCAGTTTTGACAGAGATGGGAGGTGGGGAAAGAAAAAGCCCTCTATAGTAAGCATCGCCAAGTAGTTCATCAGAAACATATAAAGCATCCTCACCTGTAAAAGCATTGAGGCTACAGCACATAAGACTGAATTGCTGACAGATGGAAACCCATTAGCAAATGAAAGATTGAGGCCCATTAGCTTGTCAGGAGATGAGTTCACAAGTATAGTAACATCATCCATGCCATCGTTTCCCATCATTGACCACCCCTCATCAGTGAAACCATTGACAGCGTCATTAAAACCCCTGTTACGAATCGTTTAAATGGCATATAATTTTAACAGGCAGAAAATACTTTATGACAAGAACTTCGAAACTAACCTGCTCAACCTCTGGCTAAGTGCCCGTAAGGCTGCTGGTCGTCGACCCCAGCCAGTCACATTAGGTTGAGAAACCTCTTGAGCTATCTGCCTCAGTTGCCGTAAAGCCTAAAGGAAAATTAGAAAAAAAAAATGTATATCTTCACCGCTTTTCTAAAGCTGCAGCTATGGTAATCATGAATATACAAGCCTTCCTCCAAACAGTTTGAGATTTTCATGACACCAAAAGGAGAAGGGGAAAAATACATAAATGCCAACTGTAAAACCAATTTTACCGCCATCGTCGTTTTCTGAGCAAGCACTGTTGATGATTCATAAAGAGGGCGCAACACTTCTGGCACACTCCAAGGCTGGTTGATGAGAAACATTCCAATTAAGTTTAGCTAATACATATAGTTTAAAACATTGAAGACAATTTACATAAAAATAGAAAAGCATACCTCCAAATCCATATGATCCACAATGTGTATGATTGAAACACCCCCTTCACAAGGGCGAATAAGGTATCCACTCGCAAACATTTCTGCTCTCACAAAATTCTGCACTGGAAGCATGCTTGGGCCATTTTGAGTATTTTTCAGAGATCTCTCACATACCTAAGCAATGCAAAAGGCATTTATGAAAGAGATTTTATTTATGAGATAAAAGGTAGGTGTGCCTGTGCCATTCATTGTATTATATCCAAAATAAACCAACTTATTCACATACCACGAGGCTTCCATCTTCTAGAACAGAAGTATAACGCAACAACCAGAAGTCGCGAGAAGGCGCCAATGTCGTTGGCGCATAGAGCTATATACAAAAAATGTGAAGTAATAATTAAACAAAGAACCAACAAAGTCTTGCAAACACAACAGAGTAGTGATCCCTCACCTGCATGTACAGCAACTCAATGGTCCCACCATTGGCAGTAGGCAGCACATTCAAAACATCCACAGCTCGGCAATCGCGGAACCACGAAGGCCTATCCTTGAGGAGTTCTGCAACCTGGAAGGAGCATAATTGTTTGAACTGTAAAGTTTAACTTCAATGTGAAGAAGACATTCTAACAGGCTACAAAGAGAATTAGACTTACCCTTGTAGGTTCAAGACCCACAAGGCCGCAGGCACGTGCTGCCACTCCAGGGCAACCATGAGAAATAGCAACGATTCCTATGGAATCCGGACCAGGCTGTTCAAGTAAAAAAGGAGATACAGAGAATAGATTAAAAACCAAATGCTGCTTAACGAAGCAATTGCATTCTAACTCAAAATTTACCCAGAAAGTTACAATTCAGGAAAGGCACGGCAAACCATTAAAGAATAAAATAAGTCCTCGGGAAGGTTTGGGATTATTGAAAATATTAGGGGGAGGTCAGGATATACCTTCATTCCAGGCATTTGGACCCACTCTACAGCAGTTCCAGTGGCC
Organism: Hibiscus syriacus; assembly: GCF_006381635.1. Taxonomy (NCBI): domain Eukaryota; kingdom Viridiplantae; phylum Streptophyta; class Magnoliopsida; order Malvales; family Malvaceae; genus Hibiscus; species Hibiscus syriacus. The sequence goes on along the minus strand of NW_024061768.1, from coordinate 4,655 downwards.
TTTGAAAGAAACTCTGCTAAAGTTTCTTCTGCAATGGACAACAGCCTGGAAAAGAATTACAAGTATCAGTTTTTTTTATAAGAATAGAATGTCTCATTAAAAATCCTCTTCATACTTCTCGGCATACAACTAGGTATGCCAATAGGTAGCGAAAGGAGGAAGCACAATGAAAGAAATGGATCAAACCCTGCAGGACTAGCATCTCTAGGAGGATTCTGCTGTGTCACACGGTGTTGACCACTTGTCATCGCCGATTCACAGCTAGGATCTTTGGTTGCAAGGGTCGCCTGCAAGTAGACAATCCAATCTTTTTCTCTGAATTTCCATGTAAATAAATTCATTTACAGTACATCAATGCAAATTCAGTACCGATTTAGTTGAATTGGCAAACAGTTAAATATCTAGTTTTCTTGTTGTACTTAAACAAAATAGATGTAAAGAAAAAATTACAGCTAGAAGCAACCACCCAGAAGCTAAGACAGAGAGCATAAATTCTCACATTCTGAGTATGCTGACGAAAGCAACCATTCTCATACACCAGCTGTGAGACCTGATTCTGCAACCTATCATTCTCCTCCATCAAAAGCTTGTTCATTGCTGTCAGCTTCCTATTCACAGCTTGAAAGCGTGATGTCTCTTTCCTCTGCTTCTCTCTACATCTGACAAATCCAAACATACATAATAACGTGCATTATTAATTTTAATAGTTTCCACCTGAAAAAAAATTCTGACCAACCAAGAACAAAACAAATACTAAAAATCCATATTTCACTAGTTGCTTATATTCGTTTCTTGAATCATTATCAATAAAACAGACTACAAGTTCATTGAAACACATAAGTTGCACTAAGCAATTGCACCAAAAGCAAACCTTCTATTTGGAACCAAACTTTGATCTGTTTTGGCTCAATGTTGGAGAGAATAGAGCACTCTCTAATCAGCTGCTTCCGACGAATCGAACTGGGTTTAGGGCATTCATGATACAGCCTTTCAAGGGCCTCGACCTGCTCAGGTGTGTACCTTACATATTTCCCATTATCCAAGCTCCCAGGTTTACCATCCTTGCAGGACATTGCCATCTTTCAAACTTCACCCTTGAAATTTCACAGCTACCAAAAAAAACCCAAATAGCCGACCTTTCCTAATACCGCACGAACTTTTGCAGTTCCTTTTCCTCAAACCGCGAGTAACTTCACAAACCACAAAACTCAATCTAATAACCAAAGTTCACACTTTTGAAAAAAACCCAGCAAGAAGAACCAAGGAGAAGAAGGGTTTTTTTTGCTTTGTCTCTATCTTCCTTGGCTCATAGTTTGGAAACTAAGAGGGCACAAATGGATTTTCTTCTTCTTTTGCTTTCAACTAGATTTTCCACACAAGTACCTGAATCTTGAGACTACGGAATTGTTCAATGCTTTACTGTGAAATGTTAGATATGCAGAAGAGAAATAAAGAGGACAAGAAGAATAAAACCCAACAAGGGACAACTATATCCTGATTGGAGATAGATTTATACTTGGATCGGAGCCTCTAAACCCAAATAACCGATCTGATTCACCCAACCATTTCTTTTCAGCAAACAAAAATTAAAAAACTTTGGCCTAGGAGAGTTAACAATTCCAATCATCCAACCTTTCGATATTGAGCCACCAAGATGCCACCTTTAAAATTAAACGGACCTTAAAAAAACGCAAAAGAAACGTTTCCAGCTCGACTTTTCTCAGGATTCAAAGCAGCCTTTTTTCTCTCTCTATCTCTCTTCGTGAAAAACAGAGATTTATCCAGCTCAAACCCAAAGAACCACCTTCACGGCACCGCTTCACCGGTCTCTATTTCGGGCAAGACCCAAATCGTCCCTAACCTCTGGAACATAGTTTATTTCTTTCCGGTGATTCATCAACCAAATACCATAGCTTTACTCTTCACCATTAGAATTTTTCTTTTCGAACAAAAAAGATTTACAAAACACAACCGAACCAGATTAAGAAAACATAAGAGAACAGTAGAAGAATTGTTGTTGATAAAATGGTTATGGTGGGCGTCCGAAAGGCAAAAAAAAGTAAGAATGGGCAGACAGAGAGAGAGAGAGTAGTGCTTTGATGGGCTATTGCTTTAGCTTTGAGGGTTTTATTTTATTTTCAACTCATTATAGTTTGGTATTTATATATTTGGTTCTTACATCTGCAAAGATTTTCATTGGTTCGTCACTTCTTTTGGCTTCATCACTGTGAAGTGAAAACAAAACATAGGAAGAGAGGGGAGAGATCTACTTCACTGTGCATAACAGCAGACCAACGGCGGTAAAGTATGAGATTTATTTTTTATATTCTTATTTTGATTTGTTTTATAAATCAATTGTCCTGTTTGCCCTCCCCTTTGCTTCAAACACAATGCTTAAATACTCTCCTCTAATTATAACCTCTTTTGTCAGGAGATTTGATTGCGATTACTCTTTTAACCCTTTGCCTTAAAAATACGATATGACGATAAATGGCTCTTTCTATAAATAATTTGACAAATGATGAAAATAATGGTTTGAAAAATATATATATATAGAATGTTGGAGAATATTTTTTAATTAGGGCGAAATAAATAATTTAAAAAGAAAGAATATCGTATATGGTTTTTAAGAAAATATACAAAAAACATGTTACGTTTTCTCAATTATTATTATATAAAATTGACGTTCAAATTATATGCAGTTTAGGATAGATGTTCAATCTTTTAAGTGTTTTTGTAAAGCACGAAAACAATTCGGTCATTTTTCTTCTGATATTGTTTATTTTTTTGACAGTGATAGTTTTATAAATATATTTTAAGGTCAACATATATTAATAATAAGATAATTAAATAAAAATTTAAAATAAACTTCATCAATAAATAAATGATTAATATAAAATTATTATATTTCAAAATAAACACGTATCCACGTATAAAAACATTACCTCCGCCACGTGGAACTGTAAAGACGAGGATCTTGGTATTTCTTTTATTTATTTTTCTTATGGAATTCAAAGCTTTAGTTGTCGAAATTTCTCTTCGTAATGATCTCAAACGCCATAATGTTACAACGACGTCGTTAATGAATATAGTACAAAAATTTAATTCCAATATATAATTTACTCACGCGATAAACAATTTGCTCATTATAATATTATATTTTTAAAAAAATCACATTCTCATGCAAACTTTAAATTTTTAATTGGTTTCAATAAAATACTCGTATAAGTCGGAAGCATAAAAAAGGAGAGGGGAGTGGCAAAAGCGTTAAATAATAAAAAGATGGGGGAAATGGGTATATACAAAATTAAGAAGAAGAAAAATACAATGGTAAGAGATAAGTGTAGACATCATGATGAGATTTTTGCATGCGTCTCGATTTCCAACTCTCTCTTTTATTCAAGACTCCCTGGCCCCATTCTCTCTTTTATTCAAGACTCCTAGCCACCATTCTCTCTTTATCAAGATTTCTATATATTTATGTTCGTTGTTTAATTTAATATAATAAATAAATGAATACGAACATAAACGAACGAATTTTTATTATTTGTGTTTGTTCATTAAAGAATGTAGCTTATTTGTATTCGTTTATGTTCGTTCATTTAAATGATAAACGAATACAAATGAACGAACATAAAGAAACGGATGTAAACGAACATAAACGAACACAATAAATGAACGTAAACGAACACAAATGAACGAACGTAAACGAACACAATAAATGAACGTAAACGAACATAAATGAAATAGATTTTTTTTATTCCTTATGATTATTATATATTTAATTGTTTTGAGTTTTTATATTTGTATTTAAAATAAATGAATGTAAACGAACATAATAATTATTGGAATTTAATATTTTAATAGGTATAGAGAGAGATTGAGCTAAACATAAATGAACGCACATAAACGAACGAACATAAATGAACGAATATAAACGAACGAACATAAACGAGCATATTACCGAACATTCACGAACGCAAATGAACGAACGAGCCCTTTGTTCATGTTCGTTCATTAATAATGAACACAAAAATTATTATTCGTTCGTTTAATAAAAACGAATTTCCCGTCAAACGATTATTCTGTTTGCTTAATTTCCGTTCGTTTACATGCATACCCTACTTACGATTCTTCTCGATAATAGCATTACGACTATACGAAACATTGAAGCTTATAATTTCATTACTACTTTATTATCTAAATCAATATTTTATAAACAAATACATTTCATCGGTTTATTTAACTATTTTTTTATTTTCTCAGATTTCATTCCACTAAATTTTATTTTCATTTCCTCGAGTAATTATGATTAAATATATAATTTATTTAAAAATAATATATATATATATATATATATATATATATATAATTATGGATAAGTATAATATAATATATATCCAAAGATAATTATTAATCATTTGATATTAAACGCTCGTATCTCTAAAATTTATGGTACTTGAATTCGATACCTCAATAAATAACAACAAGGTTTAATGCCCAAATAAGTGTTCAAACTATACATTTGTGTCAAATAAGTGTCTACTTTTTTTTACTCATTCTAATATCTAACGGTATAAACGTTAGCACTTTAGGTGTCTGGGCTGTCAACAACATTAATTTTTCCCTATTATGTGACATGTGTCACAATCAAG
>NW_024061767.1:0-36690 GCF_006381635.1 Hibiscus syriacus | reverse complement strand
TGCCATATACCATGTTAGCCGCTGCCATGGATTTATTCCTGACAATCAAAATCATTATGGTTAAAACATTTTTTTTACAAAAATCGTGATTTCATGAGATAGATATGTCATTAATAATTTATGAACCAAAATGGCTGAAATATTACATTTAGGTAGCAATCAATATATGGTCTAAGGTCACGTTTAATATAAAAACCCAAGACAAGATCCTTGAAAAATGTAAACCCATCCCCTGCAGCTACATTTTACAGAATCTTTCGTTCCATGATTGTTTAATAATGTTCTTCTGAGATTTCGAGCGTAGAAAACAATTAATAATTTTTTCCTTAAAATAATAATTTTAAATTTATTGTGCCCAGTAAGATTAGAGTACGCTCGTTCAAAGTCTACTATAGAGCTGCAAGCCCAGAGCGCAGTCAAAGGGCCTTAGCTCCATGAAGCTTAAAGTCCATTACGGGTCAAATAAATCGTAAGAATAAGTTTAATTGATTAAAGAAGAAGAAGAAAATCTCAATAAGAATAAAAATAAGCAGATCTTATTTTATTAAATAAAAGACATTCCACTGAATAATTAGACGTTCCTCTCCCATCAAAATTACAGATTAATCAATGCAATAATCGTTTTACTAATCTAAAGACATACTAAAATTCATAAGCCATTTTGACTTAAACTAATTAATGAATAACGTGAAGGGAATGCTGTAAGGCTTCAGCGTTAGCCGTGGCCGGCAACTTCATTGTTTCTAGTTTGCAGTCAACTGATTGGAGTTGGGCAGTAGTGTTGTTATTGTGAATAGAAATATTCCTGGTGATAAGGTTGAGCAACACGCGTTCAAAGTCCTCCCCATTGCTCCATTCCCATATCTGTGCCTTTATTAGGCTCCTGTTTTTGCAAATCAAGTCCCAAACCGGGAAACCCTTCCTTGGCATTACATAGTCTCCATCACCAAGCTTCAAACTTGGGCAGAAATCACCAAGTCCGTCTCCAAGGTAGATTATCGTTTTCTTCTGGTCCTCCGTCGATTGAGAAGCTTGTATCTTTTCAATCACAGTACCCTACATTTCAGGAAAATAATTAAACCACGTATATTTAATCAACTACATGGAAAATAAGTTAAGATGATAACATGAGATAAGTTGCAGCTAATCTCACTTGGGAGTTTAAATTTGAAAAACTTTTTATATATACCTTGCACATATTAGGAGGGCAGCTGGGATGAACGCATCCATGAGAAGATTTGGGGAAATCATGGTGAGGGAATATCCTTAGCCTGCCTTCTTCATCCACAAAACCAGGGTTTGTATGGATCTCCGAGAAACATTCTTTCAGGCCACAATGTTTCAAAACTGTCTGGATGAAGAACGTGTTTGCGTCGCTCACAATCTTCAAGTCACATCTGAAAAACAACAAAACTCTTAGTATTTTTCCATAAGAAAGTTGAAATATAAACCAAGAAGAGAGAAGAGAGTATCGATAGTCGATACCCTAAAGCATGAGCCGATTTAATGGCTTCGATGATTCGAGGGTGTATAGGGGTTCTTTTCAAAACAGCTACAATGTCCTCAATTCTGGTTCCTTGCGAATGAAGCTCTTTCATCATTCGATCCTATAATAATTTATCAACGATTAATTGGTTGATTGGAAATAAAGAAAAACAACTAGAAATGAACGTGAAAGACAATAAACCAAAGACTAACCATGAGAGAGTTCCATGGCATTGTAGGAAGAAGTTGTTCGAACAATTCGGTGGCGCCTAACTCATCCACCACCCAATTATCGCTATCACAATCGATAATCGTTTTATCGAAATCGAAAACAACAACAATGCTTGAACCTGCCATTTGGGATTGATATTATGAACCAAGGAAACACGAAAAGGTTACGATCGGAAGTCTTAGGTATTTGATTGAGGGTTTACACTTTCAAATTATGTGATCTATATAGAAGGAATGATATGGTATTTATAGATGGATGAGATGCCTTTGCCCCCAAGCATCCTGGGTGATGAAGATGAAGGGCTGTGATTTGTTGACAATGGTGTTCCTCGTGCCACGAAAGTTCTTAAAGGAACCGATTCCCCCCCCCCCAAAAAACACTTTTTTCCTTTTCTGCGGTGGAATATTGACCTTCGACTTGCTGACCGTTCAAAGATCAAAAAGGTAGTCAATATGGTAAGACAGACTAGTTTAATACTGTAACTATATTTTTGTAATTTGCAAACCTCTCGTGGCATAAAAGGCTGGAATATTCGGAATATGCCACGTCATATTCCCTTAAAAATGAAAAAAAAAACAAATAAAATGTGTGGGAAATGTAGCCTATTACAAGGATGTTTATTATAACTCTCAACTTACTTTATATCATGTTTAATCTAAATTTATATTATTTTATGAAAATTTCATATGATCTGTCTTTTTATTACGTATCAAACAAAGTACGTGAGATTAAATGTGTTTAAACACTTGCTATTTGTTTATGAATGCAATAGAAATTGATCAGCTGTAAACATTATATTATTTAAAAAAGTAAATAAAAATTAATTTAGAAAAATGTTAAAAATATAATTTTAGACATTTATTTTAATTATTTTTATTTTACATAATCTGATGATTAAAAAATTACGATAATTTGGACTTCAGTAAAGTGATCCAATTTTCTAATGTAATAAAGGGTGAAAAGAAAGTGAAAGTAAGTTCTGCTTTATGGTACTTATATAAGATAATGGGTGCATTTGTACGACTTTCAAAGCTCTAAAAATCATATGTACCCAAAAAAAAAAGCTGTAAATATTATAAAATTAGAGTAGGTATAATGATATTTTTACTTTTTTCTAAATATATTTTAATTTTTTTTTTACTTTTTTTGGTTTTTTATCTTTTGATTTTTTCCAGTAGAATCAATGGATGAAAAAAATAATAATTTTATTAAGATTAAGTCAGTCATTTTATATCTTTTCGTTTTCAATAATTTTATATATTTTCACATTTAATATTTTAAATATATTTTAAAAAATCTGGTCATTTTACGTAAAATAATAACATATTTGATAGCAATATTAACAAAAAATACAATATAATTTATATTAGTATAACAAATTTATTATTTTTCTGTCCGTTATAAAAAAAGTCAAAAGTTTAAAAATAGAATTTTTAAAGAACTAAAATGATTTTTTTTAAATGTTTAAAGGTCAAAAATACTATTTGACCATTATACCATTACACTATCGCTCAATTGTTTGACGTTTTTCTACTATCAAAACTAAAGACTGAACATCAGTAATTTTAGAAAGCAAAAAGACATCAAATACATCAGCCTTTCTGATTTCAACTAGTTCTAATGAATAACATGAAGTGACTGGCGGAAGGCTTGGGGGCCATTTGCGGCCGGCAACTTAATCGTTTCTAGCTTGCAGTCAACTGAATGGAGCTGTCCAATGTCGGCACTATTGTTGTTTTTGTGAATGGAAACATTCCTGGTGATAAGTGGAGCAACACGCGTTCAAAGTCCTCTCCACTGCTCCATTCCCATATCTGTGCCTTTATTAGGCTCCTGTTTTTGGAAATCAAGTCCCAAACCGGGAAACCCTTCCTTGGCATTACATAGTCTCCATCACCAAGCTTCAAACTTGGGCAGAAATCACCAAGTCCGTCACCAAGGTAGATTATCGTTTTCTTCTGTCCTCCGTCGATACAGAAGCTTGTATCTTTTCAATCACAGTACCCTACATTTCAGGAAAATAATTAAACCCCATATATTTAATCAATTACATGGAAAATAAGTTAAGATGATAACAAGAGATAAGTTGCAGCTAATGTTAGATTTGTCTAGAAATTAAGTTGACAAGTTGAAAATTTCATCTTGGTTGGTGGCCAACTTATTGGAAATTTCATCTTGGTTGGTGGCCAAACTTTGAACATGTGAATTTCATATTTGGTGGCTAACTTGTACACATTGAAAAAATCTTTGGTAGGTGACCAAACTTTGAACATATTGTTCTTGAAACTCAACTATAAATAGGCCTAAGTATTTTCATTAGAAATCATCCCAAAAACAAGTTTTCTCTTCCTCTTGTATTCTTCATTCTCTCACTTTGGGAATTCCAAAGAATTCCATTTGTTGTAATATTGGCGATATAGTGAAGTTATCATCCGGTGTGGTGCCCGAGGAGTAGACAATATTCTCGTCAAACCTCGTAAATTTGGTGTGTTCTCTCCTTTATTATTTTTTATTCGGTTATTTTCCATTATGTTTCAATATTCAATAGTTTGACATGTTTATCCGTTGTGTAACCTTTGGTGGTTTTAATCTTGACATTTTAGGTCAATTTTAAAACTACGTTCGTGTGGGAAATAACCCGTTTTCCCCAACAATTGGTATCAGAGCTTCGGTTGAGGTTATCCTGGTGGTTCCGTTGCTGAAAAGATACAGTTCGTGATATTGAATATTGTTCGTTAGAATTAAAATGCCAAAATACGAATCAGTTGAAACATCAAGCTCTTCATCTGGACCGGTGAGGAGGGTAATGTCAAATGCAAATTTCTCGGTGGAGTTATTCGATGGATCCGGTCATTTTGACATGTGGCAAGGCGAGGTGTTAGACGCTTTATTCCAACAAGGTCTAGACATCGCCATTGAGGAAGAAAAACCCGAATATATGGAGGAGAAAGAATGGGGAACAATCAATCGTTTGGCGTGCAGCACGATTCGATCTTGTCTTTCCAGGGAGCAGAAGTATGGCTACAAGAACGAGACTTCTGCAAGTAAGATGTGGAAAGCTTTGGAGGAAAAATTCCTGAAGAAAAGCTCTCATAATCGTCTCCACATGAAGAAAAGATTGTTCAGATTTGATTATCAACCAGGCACCAGTATGAATGAACACATCACTGCGTTCAATGAGCTAGTGGAAGACTTATTGGGCATGGATGAAAACTTCAAAGATGAAGATTTGGCTTTGATGTTGTTGTCATCTCTTCTAGATGAATTTGAGCACCTTGAGACAACGTTACTTCATGGTAAGGATAATGTTACCCTTAAAGATGTAACTGCTGCTTTGTATAGTTATGAACTCAGGAAGAAAACCAAGAAGGAGAGTAAGTACGAAGCAGCAGAGGCCATGGTGGCAAGAGGTCGCTCGAAAAGTCAAAAACCAAAGTGGAGAGGGAGATCAAAGTCGAAGTCCAGACTGGGAAAAGATGAATGTGCCTTTTTTCATGATAAAGGCCATTGGAAGAAAGATTGTCCGAAGCTGAAGAAGAAAGGAAAAACTGCTCCAGATGCATGTGTTGCAGAGCATGATGCACATGACTCTGATATATCATTGGTTGCTTCATCAACAACATTCCATTTCGATGAGTGGATATAAGATTCGGGTTGCACCTATCATATGTCCCCTAATCGGGAGTGGTTCTCCGATTTAGTGGAACTAAATTCAGGAGTTGTTTATATGAGCAATGACAATGCCTGTAAAATTGTTGGGATAGGTTCAATTCGATTGAAGAATCAAGATGGATCAACAAGAGTTCTGACGGATGTCCGATACGTGCCCAGTTTGAAGAAAACTCTCATCTCGTTGGGAGCCTTAGAATCCAAATGCTCAGTAGTCACTATGAGAGATGGAGTTTTAAAAGTCACATATGGCGCACTTGTGAGGATGAAGGGCATCAGGAAAAATAATTTGTATTACTACCAAGGTAGTACAATTATTGGAGCAGTTGCAGCAGCTTCCAGAGGTGATGATTTGGACGCAACCCAGTTGTGGCATATGCGGTTGGGATATACTGGAGAGAAATCCTTGCAAATTCTGGCAAAGAAAGGATTGTTGAAAGGTGCAAAGGCTTGCAAATTGAACTTTTGCGAGCATTGTGTTCTGGGAAAGCAGAAGAGAGTGAAGTTTGGCACCACTATACATAATACAAAAGGTATTGTAGATTATATTCACTCAGATGTATGGGGTCCTTCAAAGACATCATCTTTGGGAGGAAACCATTATTTTGTAACTTTTGTAGATGACTTTTCCAGAAGAGTTTGGGTGTATCCAATGAAGTCTAAAGATGAAGTGCTTTAAATTTTCCTGAAATGGAAAAATATGATCGAGAACCAGACTGGTAGAAAGATCAAACGTCTTAGGACGGACAATGGAGGGGAATATAAAAGTGACACATTCTTTGACGTTTGCCATGAGTATGGTATTGTTCGACACTTCACTGTTAGACATACACCATAACAGAATGGGGTGGCAGAGCGTATGAATCGAACACTATTGGAGAAAGTTCGATGTATGTTGTCTAATGCTGGGTTAGGCAAGGCATTTTGGGCTGAGGCTGTGACATATGCTGGCCATCTCATTAATCGTCTGCCGTCATCAGTGATAGGAGGAAAAACACCATTGGAGGTATGGTCTGGAAAACCTGCTACTGATTATGATTCCTTACATGTATTTGGATCCACTGCTTATTATCATGTGAATGAATCCAAGCTTGATCCGAGAGCAAAGAATGCTCTCTTTATAGGAATCACCCATGGAGTGAAGGGATTCCGCCTTTGGTGTTTAGACACCAAGAAGATAATTTGTAGCAGAGATGTTACCTTTGATGAATCTGCCCTAGTAAAGAAGGTAACAAGTGAAGCTGTCCAGACAAGTAGTACTCCGCAGCAGGTGGAGCATACTCCAAAACAGGTGGAGTTTCAGCAGATTATGATCCCAGAAGTTGATGCATCTGATTCTTCAACTCCAATAAAAGAATCAGAAGATGAAGAGGTTCAAACCCAAGAACCATTGGAGACACCAGAAACACTTGCAGTTACAAGGCCAAGGAGAGAAATTCGTAGACCTGCTCGATTTGTTGATATGGTGGCCTATGCTCTTCCAGTTGTTGATGATGATATCCCTATCACTTACCAAGAAGCAATACAAAGCTTGGAAAGTGATAAGTGGAAAAGTGCCATGGATGAAGAAATGCAATCTCTCCAAAAGAACGACACTTGGAAACTGGCACAATTACCGAAATATAAAAGAGCCATTGGATGCAAGTGGGTATTTGTAAAGAAATATGGATCTCATAACAAGAAAGATGTTCGCTACAAGGCACGGTTGGTAGCTAAAGGTTACGCTCAAAAGGAGGGAATCGACTACAATGAAGTATTTTCCCCTGTTGTGAAGCATTCTTCCATTAGAATATTGTTGGCCTTGGTAGCACAGTTGAATTTGGAGCTAGCTCAACTTGATGTAAAGACGACTTTCTTGCACGGTGATTTAGAAGAGGAGATCTATATGACACAGCCAGAAGGATACAAAGATGGTGGTTGTGAGAAATGGGTTTGTAAGCTGAACAAATCGCTATATGGATTGAAGCAATCTCCGAGGCAGTGGTACAAGCGATTTGATAGCTTTATGAATAGGCAAAAGTATACTAGAAGCAAATATGATCATTGTGTGTATTTGCAAAAGCTCATAGATGGATCTTTCATTTATCTTCGCTTGTACGTTGACGATATGTTGATCGCTTCAAAGAGTCAAAAGGAGATAGACAAATTAAAGGCTCAGTTGAATCAAGAGTTTGAGATGAAAGATCTAGGTGAGGCCAAGAAGATTCTTGGTATGGAGATAAGCAGAGATAGACAGAGAGAGAAGCTTTGTTTAACACAGAAGCAATATCTGAGAAATGTATTACAATGTTTTGGCATGAATGAAAATACCAAACATGTAAGTATCCCATTGGCTTCTCATTTGAAACTTAGTTCTCAATTATCTCCTAAAACTAACAAAGAACGAGTGTATATGGCAAAAGTTTCATATGCTAATGCAGTTGGGAGCTTGATGTATGCAATGGTGTGTATGCGTCCTGACATTTCACAAGCAGTTGGAGTTGTGAACAGGTACATGCATGATACTGGAGAAGGACATTGGCAAGCTGTGAAATGGATTCTACGGTATCTCCAACAAACCGTGGATGTTGGTTTAGTTTTTGAACAGGATGAAGCACTTGGTCAGTGTATGGTTGGATATGTTGATTCCGATTATGCTGGTGATTTGGATAAGCATCGATCAACTATTGGGTATTTGTTTACTCTAGCTAAAGCCCCAGTAAGTTGGAAGTCTATATTGCAATCTACAGTGGCCTTGTCTACTACAAAGGCAGAATACATGGCAGTTTCAGAGGATGTAAAGGAAGCAATTTGGCTTAACGAGTTGATGGAAGACTTGGGAGTTGTTCAAAGTCACATTAGTCTCTATTGTGACAGTCAGAGCGCTATTCACTTAGCGAAAAATCAAGTCTACCATTCAAGGACTAAGCATATAGACGTGAGGTATCACTTTGTGCTGGAGATCTTTGAAGAAGGAAAGATTCTACTTCAGAAAATTGCGACATCAGAAAATCCTGCATATATGATGACCAAGGTGGTAACAGTAATCAAGTTCAATCATTGTTTGAACTTGATTAACATCCTGAAAGTATGAACACCTTCGGGTGTGTGGCGCTTGTGAGCGCAATTAGAGGCACTACAAATTTGGGAAGTTGAAGAAGTTGAGTAGGCTTGGTAATTTCAAGCCAATGTGGAGATTTGTTAGATTTGTCTAGAAATTAAGTTGACAAGTTGGAAATTTCATCTTGGCTGGTGGAAAACTTATTGGAAATTTCATCTTGGTTGGTGGCCAAACTTTGAATATGTGAATTTCATATTTGGTGGCTAACTTGTACACATTGGAAAATTCTTTGGTAGGTGGCCAAACTTTGAACATATTGTTCTTGAAACTCAACTATAAATAGGCCTAAGTATTTTCATTAGAAATCATCCCAAAAGCAAGTTTTCTCTTCCTCTTGTATTCTTCATTCTCCCACTTTGGGAATTCCAAAGAATTCCATTTGTTGTAATATTGGCGATATAGTGAAGTTATCATCCGGTGTGGTGCCCGAGGAGTAGACAATATTCTCGTCGAACCTCGTAAATTTGGTGTGTTCTCTCCTTTATTGTTTTTTATTCGGTTCTTTTTCATTGTGTTTCAATATTCAATAGTTTGACAGGTTTATCCGCTGTGCAACCTTTGGTGGTTTTAATCTTAACATTTTAGGTCAATTTTAAAACTACGTTCGTGTGGGAAATAATCCGTTTTCCCCAACAGCTAATCTCACTTGGGAGATTACATTTGAAAGACTTACCTTGCACATATTAGGCGGGCAGCTGGGATGAGCGCACCCATGAGAAGATTTGGTGAAATCATGGTGAGGGAATATCCGTAGCCTTCCTTCTTCATCGACGAAACCAGGGTTCGTATGGATCTCAGAAAAGCATTCTTTTAGGCCGTGATACTCTAAAATCTTCTCGATGAAGAACGTGTTTGCGTCGCTTACAATCTTCAAGTCACATCTGAAAAGCAAATCATTCCAAGTCACAACAATTTTTCGTAATTTTCTTATTTACATGCATAAAAGCATTGCAAATAACAGAAGAGAAAAAAGTGTATTCATACCCTAAAGCATGAGCTGATTTAATGGCTTCAATGATACTGGGATGTATCGGCGTTCTTTCAAGAACAGCAACAACATCCCCGATTTTGATTCCTTGCGAATGAAGTTCTTTCATCATTCGATCGTGTAAGAATTTAACCATTATTAATGAGTATAGTGGTTTGAAAGAACGAACATATGATACAAGAAACCAAGAACATGCATGCAACGTGAAAAGAAAAGAATCAAAGACTAACCATGAGAGAGTTCCATGTCATGGTTGGGAGAAGTTGATCGAACAACTCGGTGGCACCCAACTCATCGACCACCCAGTTATCGCTATCGCAATCGATTATCGTTTTATCGAAATCAAAAATCACAACAACGCCTGCACCTTCCATTTGGGATGGTTGATGTAGAAACTAAAGAACGGAAGAGTTTAGCCATTTGAATGTTGTTGTATGCTTTCAAATTACGTGAAATGAATACGAGGAAAGTTATGGTATTTATACATGGATGGGGCGGTGTATGAGGGTAGCGATTTGGCGGTCTCTTTAGTCAAACACCGTGTTGATGTAACGGTAAGCGGATGGGAGGAAAGTTCTAAAAGGAATCTGTTTCTTTTAGGGTGGGCAAGGGAATATGAACCCCTGATCTGTTGATTATTAAAAAAATATTTTAATCTTGAGGTCGTGGGATCGAGTCCCATAGAGGGTATTTCATAATTTGGAGGTCTCGGAAGCTGCTCTCAACCTAGTGTTGGGGGCAGCCTACTATCTTACCTCCCCTTACCCCATTACATATGGGAACAAGGGACAACTATTTTTTTTTCTTTCACGATAAAGAAGGGGCCGGAATAGGGATGCGCACGGATCCCAATCCGACGGCTTCCTATCGACCTAACTCAATTTTATCAGATCTTTTAAAAAAAAAACTTGGGTTAGAGTTGAGTCGGATTAGATTCGGGTTTAAATTTAAAGTGAAAAATATTTGATCCAAAAATTAATATAATTATATCTTATATATTCAGAGATAATTATAATAATACTTCTGTTTATATTTTAAAATTAATTCCCTACTTTTTTAGATAAAATTTATAATTTTATATTATTTCAGGTTATATCAGAGTAAGCTTTTATCTCAAAATTATAGTAAGATTTAGAATAGTGAAATTACCCTTTATTCGGGCCGAGTCAAATTTTGGATGTAGAGTATAAAATTTTTGAATCGGGTCACCCCCCAAAACTCGATCAAAACATTTTTTAATTAAGTTAAAGTTATTACAAAATATTATTTATTCTAAAACTCTCAAAATCATTATGTATATATGCCATTGTAATTTCTATTAAAACCCTAATCACTGATAGATCTAAAATTGTAATATGCTCGTAAATACATCTGGATATTTGTTTTTACATTAATTTTCAATTTAATTTATGATTCATTAATTTGGACGTTAAAAAATAGGTCAAAATACAAACTAAAATAATTTTTAATTAATTTTATCCTATAAATTAAATTATTAAAATGTAGACTTCCGAAACATCAGCGGTAACTACAATGGAGAGAGATGCATTTATATGACTTTAAAAAGCTGTAAAATGTTTATTTAATAGAGGCAGTCCGGTGACTCCGGTCCTCGATAATAGGCCTCGTGGGAGTGTTGTATTTAATAAATTTGATCAAGTGTGCGTTAATAAAATTAAAATAATTATATATTTAATTTTTAATATTTATATATTCTGTTAATTTAGTCATTATTTTAATTCAATTAAATAAATTTAACTATTCAATTAAACATGACACGTATCAATATATTATTAGAAGATTTTATTTATGAATTTTAAATTATATAAATTAAATAATTTTTAATCAATCAAGTGGTGACACGTGTCATCACCCAATTAAAATGGACAATAGAAATCAAAGATGCACCCAAGAGGTTTCAAACTTGCATCTAAGGGGAGAAGAGAAACCAAGTGCCCAAACCACTAAGCCAAAGGTCCCTAATAGTTTTAACTTACAACAATTTACTTTTGATTTGTATGGTTAAACAAATTTTTTGGTTAAATAAATTTCAGTTTAATTAATGGTTACAGAAAAAATTCAGTTAATTCGATTCGGTTAATAATTTTTAAATAAATTGCGGTCGATTAACGGTTAAGGAAAAATAATTTATTTGAAAATTATTAACCGAACCGAATTAACCGAATTTTTCCATTTAACCATTAATCAAACCGAAATTTATTTGGAAATTATTAACCGAATAAAATAAATTTTTTTCTTTAACCGTTAATCGAACCAAAATTTATTTAAAATTATTAACCGAACCAAATTAACCGAATTTTTTCTTTAACATTAATCGAACTGAAATTATTTGACCGTTAATCAAACCGAAATTTATTTGAAAATTATTAATTGAACCAAATTAACCAAATTTTTTTCTTTAACATTAATTGAACCGAAATTATTTGACCGTTAATCGAACCGAAATTTATTTGAAAATTATTAACCGAATTTTTTTCTTTAACCATTAATCGAACCAAAATTATTTGACCGTTAATCGAACCCAAATTTATTTGAAAATTATTAACCGAACCAAATCAACCGATTTTTTTCTTTAACCATTAATCGAACCGAAATTATTTGGCCGTTAATCTAATCGAAATTTATTTAAAAATTATTAATCGAATAAAATAATTTATTTTTCCTTAACCGTTAATCGAACCAAAATTTATTTGAAAATTATTAACCGAATCTAGTTAACCGATTTTTTTTGTAACCATTAATCGAACTGAAATTTATTTAACCAAATAATTTGTTTAACTGTAAGTCAAATGTAAATTGTTGTAAGTTAAAACCATTGGGGACCTTTGGCCCAGTGGTTTAGGTGCTTGGTTACTCTTCTCCCCCCTTGGGCGCATCTGTGTTGTTCTATTTTCCATTTCAATTGGGTAGTGACACATGTCACCACCTCATTGGTTAAAAAATCATTTAATTAAATAATTTAAAATTCATAAATAAAATCTTTCAATCATGTATTGACACATGTCATGTTCTAATTGGATAGTTAAATTTATTTAATTGAACTAAAATAGTGACTAAATTGATAAAATATGTAAATATTAAGGACTAAATATATAATTATGCCAATATTAAGGACCAAATTTATTATTATGCCAATTTATTAAAGGACACGTCAGATTATCCGTTGTTTTTAACGGAGAGTGGTCTGATTGAATTAATTAAAAAGTTTGATGGTTGAATTGAGACAAAAAATAATTCGGTGACAAGATTGATTAATGATCATAGTTTAGTGGTCTCCCGTGTAGTTTACCCTTAATACTTTTATCGGACCTTTCTCTGGAGTGGGTGCCTGGGCCTCTGGGCAGGTAATTTAATTAAGATTAAATTATTTCATATACCACTTATATTTATTTATTGATTCGTTTATGATATTAAGTTTTTAATTTTATTAATTATAATATTAAATTTTAATTTTACGTTTAATTATGTTTCTTCATCGTTAAATCAATAATAGAACAATGATATAACTAATAGTTATTGACTTAGTTTGTTACATCAAATCGAAGTCGTTCCAACGACGATTATTAATGCCTAATGTGATGGTATTTTAGGCACTAAACTTTATGGATGTATCAATTAATTCATTGAAGTTTTAAATAATTTATTTTTTGGGACTGCACTTTTCGACTATCACTAGCAAACAATCATTGCATAAATGTTTATAATCGATCATCTTACACGATAAAATCAATATCAAAATGTTCGCATTTCATTCCTTGTTCTTCTCCTATAATTAATTTTCCATGAAACCCGCTCAAAATCAACAAAAATCCATTTAAAAGTTTAATGTATTAATATTCTAGTCTCTTTCAATGATCATCTTATGAGTATAGCTTTGAAGTATGTTGTTTGTCTTCTTAAAATAATATTTTTCACCATTCAGATTTTTTATCAAACCCCCAAACTCCATAAATCTAAAAAAAATCCCCCAAATATCTAAAAAATGTAGATTTTTTGTTTAATTTTACGTATTTTGAATAAGTTTAGTGGAAAACAAATATTACGAAAAGAAAGAAGAGCGAAATACGAACGTTTTGATACTATTTTTTCGTGAAATACAAACGGCAATTTACTGTTAACGTTTAGGGATGACAACTCAACCCGAATCCGACGGGTTCCGACCCGACCCGACCTGATCGGGTCGGATTTTTTTTAAAAAAATTTCGGGTTCGGGTCGGGTCGGGTCGGGTTTTTTTTAAATGTACTGTTCGGGTTGGGTCGGGTTTAGGGTGAAAAAAATCCGACCCGACCCGACCCGAAAAATATATATAATTTTATCCTATATATTTAGGGATAATTACAATAATGTCCCTCCATATATAATTTTTTTCAATTAAGTCACTGTTTTCATTGAATAAAATTTTTTTTATTATTATTTCGGGTCGGGTCGGGTCGGGTTTCTAAGTCATATATTCGGGTCGGGTGAAACCTTAATTTCGTCGGATCGAGTCGGGTCACGGGTGAAAAACCCTTTCTTCTCGGGTCGGGTCGGGTGGCCCAAAAACCCGACCCGACCCGACCCATTGCCATCCCTATTAACGGTGATTAAAAAAAATAATGTCACAAGGATATATTATTTAAAATTAATAACAAAAATCAATATACCCTAAAGATAAATTGCCTGTACAACTCAGTTGGTAGAGCGCAAGGCTCTTAACCTTGTAGTCGTGGGATCGAGTCCCACGGTGAGTAATTCATAAATTCTGACTGCCGGAGGTCTTCCACGGAAGCTGCTCTCAACCTGGCGTTGGAGGCAACCTACTACCTTACCTCCCCTCACTCCATTACATATGGAAATAGGATCAGCTAATTTTTATTTTTAATATACCCTAAAGATCATTGTCTAAAACAACTAGGTTTTTAAATTTTGATGTTCTGACCATGGAAGATTAAAAAAAACGTTGTAAATATGGTAAGACAGACTAGTTTGGTATTGTTGACTGTAATTATATTAATTATCCAACCTCTTTCATGGCATAAAAAACTGGAATATGCCAAGTCATATTCCCTTCAAGATGAAAAAAAGATGCCTATCATGCGGTAAAGAGGTGCACTTTTATAAATTTCAAAGTTACAATCCAAAAGCAGCAGTCACGCGGGATGAGAAGCAGTCCAGTCATCAATGGCTATTTATGTTTTGGTGCACTAATTAAGGGTAGATTACGTATTTAATACATAAATTATCAGTTTTGGTCAATTATAGTATCTAAATTATCAGTTAAAATAATTTATTTTAAAACTAGAAAAATATAAAATATTTCTTAAAGGTTTTTTGAGTTCTTTTTTATCAAATCCATGATATTTTAAGAGATTTTGATTTCATATTTTTAATGAGTTTTCTTTATATTCTTTTAAATAATTTTTTTTCTATTTTTGTTATATACAGTGAAACTTGTTTGGGCCAGATTTATTTTTCTTTAATCATTGATATACGATTTATTAATTAATTAATTTAGGTCAACTATCTTAGAAATTTATTATGAAAATAATCCTTTCATTACAATTTACACCATTCACACTATTTCTTTTTAACATGTCAAAATACCTACAATACTGAGGATGTAATTATTGAGACTAAAAAAATAAAATGAAAGTTTCACTAAAATGAAGAGATTAAAATACATATTAAATCTATAACTAAATTTGGAAAAATAAAACAAAAAATAGTTTATTATTCACAAACGGAGCTGAAAATTTACTATAAGACCTAATATTGATATTATTGATGCATCAATCAAATAAAATATGTACATATCGAAATTTTAATTTCTATATATGTGTGTGTATATATAAAATAATACATAATTTGTTTAATAAATTCAAACCAGACAGGCAAACCCATCATTGTATCCTATTTAAGTTGAATTAATCTTTGAACCTTCGAAGAACTGCAAGGGGTTCACAAAAGCACAAAGTGTAAATCTTTGAACCAAGACATTGTGTTATTTTACTGTTCTGGATTATTATTGTTTTTTGAAGGGTTCAAGGAAATTCGATTTGGTCCAATGTGAGGTCAAAATCTGTTTAATAGTCCGAATATCCAAGAATCCGAAGTGGGTCGAAGCTCAACGTCTGTCAAGTTCTCAGTACGGTGCATATTTCAGGGTCCAAATAGGTCCAAATCCATGTCGGGGCTCAATTATGAGAGGGCAATTTGCTTTATTTTTTAGAGGCGGAGCTTTCTCGGTGCCCAAAGAGGTCCTGAATCCTGTAAAAAAAATTATGTGATAGATTTTGATATAATAATATTTTAATTCATGTAAAAATAAGCATTCAAATTAAAAAACAATAATTTATTAAATATTTAATATTGTAGGGGCCAAACAAGAATTTATTAAATATTTAATATTCAAGGGCCTGGGTTGACAGTGACGTTGCCCTGATTTGAGCTTCTTTAGTTGTATTGGAGGCTATAACTATTTGCTTATTAAGCCCAACATAAGAGTCCTATCAAAATAAGTAAATAACTAAAATTAGTAACATTAATGTTTGTACGTTGAAACTCGAGCATTTAGTTCTCTCCGGACGTTTTATTATTTTTAATTAAAATAAAAGGATTTCTTGTTACCGACACTGCATGCTACAGTGTTGTACCATTGTAGACAAATCCCGTAAAGATATACATATGAAAGAAGCTTTGTAGGATGTTGTGTCCATGAAACTATTTGTATTTATTATTTATCATCTTACAAATTCACACAAGTAAAACAAAACAAAAAATCCCAAAGGTCAAAAGCATTGAAGTTATTAGACTAAGATAGAATATTAAATGCATCATTTCGTTGATCTTTTTATTAGACTAAGATAGAATATTAAATGCATCATTTCGTTGCTTAGATTGATGATGTTATTTTTAATTTAAGAGATATTATAGTTTTTATTAATTTTAAATGTATAATTTTTCATATTAGGGTTTATTATATATTAAAATTTATCGTTTGTAAAAAGCGTAACATTTTAATTGCCGAATTAATTATAATATATTTTTGGAAAATGAAATTGAAAATGTTAAATTAGAATAGGAAGACTAGTTACTCGTAAAACAAGAGCACCAACAACATTTCCAAAAGGATCTAGGCATGTACTGTTTAAGATATTTTTAATCAAAATTTTTGGTATTACTTTTTAATTAATTACTATATTAAAAGAGGCTTCTTGAGCCAATCACAAACCTCAATACACCCAGATAAACAGTGTGTGGTCCCTCTGTCTATTTGAAAGTAAAGTGGTCACTCTCACGCGGAGAGAGGAACAATTTATCCAACTCCTGAAGGATTCGTGTACAACTCCCAAATCTCTACTTTCTTTCAGCTCTTTCCAGTCTTTGAGAAATCAAGTTTTGTCAAGCGAAATCAAGTTTTGTCAAGCTATACGTGTTGTGAAAAACCAGACCCGAGTTTGAAAAATTAGGTCGGCGTTTGTCTTCTTCTCTTTTTATCACGCGTTTCAGGGTTGATTGATTGTTCTGCAGTTTTGATGGATAGGAAGCTGAATACGTTTTGCTTCTTGTCTAAGGCTTCAAATGTTTGATTGATTGTCCGAGTCTCCCTCTTTGTATAAAGCCCAGGATCTTGGTCTGAAAAAAGAAGCTTTTTTTTTGTATTGTTCTCAGTTTCATCACCTTGGCCTTTTCAGGCTTCGAAGGTTCATGGCTTTTCGGTTCCTTGAAATTTGAATAAAAAACAGTGTTTTTTTTACTCTTTTTTAGGTCACAAACATTAATTGAAAATTGAAATGGAAGAGCTGAGGGGTTTTCAACAAGTGAGAGCACCGGTTTTTCCAGTGCAGGAGCAGCTGAAATGCCCACGCTGTGATTCAACCAACACTAAATTCTGTTACTACAACAACTACAACTTGTCTCAGCCGCGCCATTTCTGCAAGGACTGCCGGCGTTACTGGACCAAAGGCGGCACCCTCCGTAACATCCCCGTCGGCGGCGGTACCCGCAAGAACACCAAACGCTCCTCCTCCTCCTCCTCAAACAATAGCAACCAACCCAAACGCCAGCCCAGTCCTACTACTGAACCGACCCCAAACCAAAAACTCCCTGACCCCTGTCCGCCACCGCCGCCGACATCGTCGACGGTTCCTCCACAGGTTCTTCTGAGCTCGGCGGTTCAGAATTCGGTTGCCGATGCTGACCAGACCCGGTTGTTTGTCTTGTCGCTGGATCATCAAGAAAGGAATATGATAGATAGCGGTGGGAGCTTTAGCTCGCTGCTGGCATCGAGTGGGCAGTTTGGGAACCTTGTAAACAAGTTGAATCCAAATGGGTCGGGTTCGAAAACAGCCCGCGTGGATAATTTTGGAGCGAATTTGGCTTGGGATCGTGGAGTGGATAGAGGTTCGGATCGGGATCCGAGATTGGGAGATGGCAACAATAGCAGCAAAGAGGCTGAAGAGAGTTATTTAGGAGGAGGTGGTGGGGATACAAGTTGTTGGACTGGCGGTAGCAATGGCTGGCCTGATCTTGCTATTTACACTCCTGGTTCAAGTTTTCATTAGAAAATTATTGGGATATTTTACCGAATATGTATTACCTAAAATTAAAAATTTTGGTAAAATAAAGAAAAATATTTTAGATTAACTTGCTTATTGTGTATCATAATTTAATGAATCAATTAAAATATAATATTACAATACAATTGTAAAAATATAAAATATAGTAACATTAGTAATTAAATGATTTAATTTTAAATATTTTTTATAGTTAACATGCCATTCACGATGGGAATTTTGATATTTTTTAATCAACTCAATGGAGCGGGGTAAGATACGGAAGATCCGATCTTCAAAGTGTTTGTCTTTAGAGATCTACACAAAATTTGAACTATACATAAGAAATATATTGAAGTGTCGCACATATAGGCCTGTAGATACATTAGATTTAAATATATTATCGAATCGACGATAAAGAAATGTGATCAATAGAAGATAAATTGACAATAATAAATTTGTTGGAAACAATTACAAGAAATAGGAAAAATGACACAGAGATTTTAAAGTGATACAATTTTTACAATGAAGTCTACATATATTATTTTACCTTTCAATAAATTTATTAATTTATTCTAACCGTTTAGGACAATATGTAATCTTACACAGCACTAAGACATATACCACAAAGTCTTAAGTGCACAACCATTCTTAATAAGAAATTACAAACGAACAAACTAATGAATATCCTCAAAATGATATATTGTTTGCAAATTGAAACTCTCTCATACACGAGAACACTAGAATAAAAATGATAATGAATGAAATAATATTCAATAAAAAAGACAACTGAATATAATTTGACTCTATTTTTTTCTTTGATAGTTGTAATAGCTTTCTTGTATTTTCTTCGTTGTTTGAAGACTTTTTTATGCCCTCATGATTTCCAGTCGTTTGAAGTTATTGGAGGGAGTTTGGAGTCGTTTGAAGTTTTAAAATCGTGCATTCAATATAAATATGTACAGAGGTTTCAAAATTGTCTAAATAATTTTTAAAGTTATATTAAAATTTGACCGTTACATCAGGGGTTTCGAAACTAACAAGGAGAGTTTCAAAAGCATGAGATAACTTTTAATAAATTTGAGCTAATACCTCTTAGTTTTTGAAACCAGCTAAAGGGATTTTGAAACCACCTTCAAAATGTTCAAAAATAGCCTTGTTTCATATTTAAAAGATATTTTAAGACTTTATAATTTTTTAGAATATTTTTAAATTCATTTTTGACATCTTTAAACTTTGAAATGTTATTTTTACAAACTTTACATTTTTTAATAGAATATAATAAAATATTATTTTTATAAAAATTTTCAAAAAAAAATTTTCATTTGATTATATTTATCATATATCTTACAAACGTGACTGTTTAATTTTAAAATTATGAGAAAAATAACATTTTCTTTTATCCCTTAAGACACTTGATAAAATTTTTAGAACCATTTTTTTTAAAGAAATGAGTGCCTCATTAAAAAAAAAAACCCCTTCTAGATCTATAAGGAGAAAATAGTTCCCAACAAATATATTACCCAAAATCAATATCATTGGACACATCAGTGATGATAATCTCGGGACAAACCGAGTCAAAAAAAAAAATATGGTACGTCCAAAACGAAGAGTCGAAGAAGCTAACGTGTGAGCGACAATATTACAAGAACACTCAACATAACCGACTATAAAAGAAACACGAGTAGCTAATATATCTCGACCTTCTTGCAAATGAAAGCCCAGAGTGGATAAATCGTCCAGTTTACCATTAAGCTTATTAATAACCATGGTAGAATATGATTCAATAACCACATCAGACCAAACTTCAACCCAATAATAACATGAATCTCTGTGAGACCTGCCTCTCCACAAGATAGAGATGCCATAGCCATATCTCCTGAGGGTAACCCCGATTGCATCACGAGCTATAACCCCGACTGCAACAATCCATCTACTAGCGTCGAAAGCTCCATCCATATTATTGATCTTGATGAAGTATCGATCCGGCGGTCTCCATCTCTCTGTGAAGGTACCTGCAAATAAAGCCAGCTGCCACGTAGCCTTCCGCCGACACTCCTCTTCAATGTACCTGGCTATTGGGTCATCATTCGATCGATGATGGCATAGTGTATCTGCTCCACGAGCAGCTTGGTTTCTGGAAGAGAGGTAGGCCCGTTGAAGCGAATAAGTGTTAAGAGCCACACTCCATAGGGGATGATACTTAGCATCATGAACCTGAGTATTGCGCGCACTCCATATATTCCACAAAAGGACTATAAATTCAACAAATATATCTATACCTAGAATATGAGCCACGGTTTCAAGTCAACACAAAGGTGACATAATATTAAAGGAACTAATCGAACCAAAAAATCTTGTCTGTCCTAACGTCTCCCGTGCATACACATAATCTTTCAACACATGGATGGTAGTCTCCTCTATGACACGACACATGGGGCAGACACCATCGTCTATACCTGCTTCACGAAGACGCTTTCCCCACAGGTAGACCATCATGTTCCACACGCAAGGTAAAGACTTTCACCTTTGGGAGCACCTTTAGTTTTGCAATAGCCTACCAAACTTTAGAGACTGGTTCTACCGAATGTAAAGGCTGTTGTAATCACCAGTATCCCAATCGGACATAAAATGTGCAGAGTCATGGAACTCCCAGATTAAAACCTCCTTTGAGCAAGGGGTAATGGTCGTCGCTAAAATCTTCTCAACATTTTCAGCCGTGACCGCATCTCAAACCCGGGACTCAAACCAACTAGTGCTTCCTAGATACATAAAGGAGTCCGCCTTGAACCGTTCTGGTGGGAAAACAATATAGTCACCTGATAGGGTTACTCGACCTGACTTACCCCATTGATCCTACAAAATGTTCAATTTGCTAATGCGCTAGAAAAACAGACATATCTTGAAGTGCCTTATATATCCCTTTCCTAGCATAAGAACTTGTAGGTCATTTTTTAGCATTAAGAATATCTCCACTATGGAAATATTTCGCTTGTAAAGCACGAGAAAATAAACAATTGGGATGTCTAATGAGCCTCCACACCTGTTTACCTATTTACCTGCTTATTTAGCTGGTATAGAGTTCTTGGATGGATTTTCTCGGAGTTCTGATCCGAAAGTTGATTGTGATGGAGTTGGTGGGTCAGATTCTTCATACTATTGCACCTTGCAACCCAATTCCAAGCCAGTTGTCGAAGAGCAACTTGATGGTTGGCAGGACGGGAAGTCTGCGTCTCTAGAGCCTCTTGCGGGGGGCCCAACAGTGGAAGCAAAATCACTACCTGATGGTTTTCTGACTCCTCAAAGGTCACTTCCATACCGTCAGTCCTGTTATATGGTTCACTCCGGATATCAGATGATTGGTAATATCCTTGACCTGGAGAACGCAGTAGCTGGTTCAATTTGAAATGGTTGCCAATAATGGCGGCAGCAGCTTGTATGCATATATGGTCTCCACATGTAAAATGGATCTCGTTGTACAGTTGAAAATCATATTGGATTGTTATAGAAAAAGAAAACTGGTAGGGGCATTGTACGTAAGAAAAAGGCAACATGAGTTGGGGTTGTAAAGGACGTAATATCCTTGACCTGATATTGTTTTTTTCTTTCTTTAATTTTATTTCATAAATTTCAGGTTGAAGGGGCGACTAATATAGATTTTTGTTTGTGTTACTTTGTACCTTTATTTTTCTTTGCTATGGTGATGTATTACCAAAGCCTCATTTAAATTTTTTTTTTAGACAATTGACGTTTTATATTTAAAATATTATTAAATTTCTATTGTGTTTATATTTGTGTAATTGACAATAATGAAATCTTTTAATTTTGCAATTCAATTGCTTGGCTCCAATCGCAGGTCTTTTTATGGATATAGCACCTACAATCTCAGGCCGGCTTATATATATTTAACGTGATTAAACCCCAATTAATGATAATAAATGTGTTTATAATGATATTTTTTATATACTTTTAAATTTAACATACAAGACTAATCAATTATTGAATAGAAGTTTATGAATATATTTTTATGTAAAATATTTTATTTCACTTAAGTTTCAACTATGATAGAATTTCACTTAAGATTTAAAATGGGTTGGCCTTGTTACGTCTAGGCGAGATGAATACTAAAATTCGGTATAAATACCAAAAGTTATAGAGATCTAAAAATAGTTTATATCTCTCCAAATAATTTTCTCACAAGACTTAATCTTTATTTATAGAGTCAAATACTTGATCATCAAAAATTCTTATTACATAATATATCTTACCTAAAATAAATATTTATTTTATTAAATAAATTTAATTACCAAGTAATCTTTAACAACTAGAATTATAATAAAATTCAACTTAATCACATATTATAATTTAGAACAAAATATAACAAATTTTTTGATTGACCTAAATTTCATCAAAAATTGGTTTTCAAGTCTTCATTAATCTTTATGTAAGCCGAATATCCGTTGAAACACCACTGTCAAGTCTTCAACAATTACAATCCTTACACAATACCTATTTAAGTATTACTGGATCAATCGATAATTACTCTCATGTAACTAAAAACCTATTGTAGTAAATTCATCTTGTATGTCTCCAAAATCGTTAATAAAATTTGCAACAACAACTTCCTTCAAAAACTTCATAGCTCGAACCATAGCTCATATACCATTTGTTAGGAATTTGAGAGCTGAAAAATAACCAAATTGATATCAACATCAAATAAGACATGCATAAAAAAGATTTAATGTGGTTCGACATTGCCTACCTCCAGAGAAGAGATAAAACAATAATCCACTATAAATATATAGAACACAAAGAGTACAAATATATTATATCGCAATTGTCCCAAAACACTCGTTCAATATCCCTACAAAATTATTTATGTAACATAAACTCCAAAAGTTACAGAGATCTCAAAAATGATTATTTCTCTCTAAAATAACTTTTTCTGCACATCATCCTCAAGGTTAAGACATAATCTTTATTGATAAAGTCAAGTACTTGATCACTAAGAATTCTTACTCCATAATAATTCTTGCCTGAAATAAATATTTATTTGAACCACAATAATTATACACTACTCTTTGTTCTTTCTCCCTTAAAGACTTCTTGTTGTTGAGTGTTCAATCTATCGGTGAACCCAAGGCAACCCTTGATTTGCTCCTTACCCTAAAATTAAAACTTTGACCACATTGTTTATCTTATCAACTCCAATGTAATTCTTTATTTGTTTTTGTTCTACATTATCTGCCTTTACTATTCATTATCGCACTCTTCACACTATTGTCTACCTCAAACAAATCAAAAAAATTTAGTGTTAATGTGGACATTTCTTTAATTCCTCTGACAATAACTTAACAATTATTATCACATTCACAACAGAATCCAAACAAATTGTGATTATCGAGATAACTCCCAATCTCCTAAAAGAATTTCTCTATGGGAGACAACATAGAAGACTACTGAGAGTAACGGTGACAACGAGTCTAGTAATAGTTTGATATAGATAGTGTTTTAATTATTTTAAAGAGGGTGAAAATAACGAACATTTAAAAGTTTGGGGGTTAATTTTGAATTTTATCTTTTTCATTGACGTGTCACATCATTAAATTAACAAATGTTAATGATTCAATATTAAAATAAAACAAATATGTAAGTTATCAAACCATTTTTTTCCAAAATCAATAACTAAAAATAAAATATAATAAAATAGTGGTTGTCCTTGTAATTTCCTCATTTTAATATTTTAAATAAAAGTTGGGATAGAAAAGAAGGAGAATATAAATTAAAAAAATGAGCAACTTTACCAACAATTCAAATGTATTTCATTATGTCTTATGCTTTATTTTAAACTATAAATTTATGAGCAAAATAATTTTAGTAATTCAAATAGAAACAATGATAAAGTATACGTTTAGTATCTAAACTATTAGTTTTGGTTTATTTTAATACTTAAGCTTTCATTTAAAAAAAATCATATCTAACGTTTAATTTTTGTTTTGCTTTAGTATCTCACCGTTAAAAACTTACAGGATGAATTGCATGTGCCACTTTTTTCAAGGTTAAATTACATCATTCATCATACAATTATATTTTCACTCCTATTTTGGTCACTAAAGTTTATTTTTTTAATTAATTACTTAGATTTCAAATTACTCATAATTTAATCACTTTAACTTTCAAATTTATTTATTTATTATTATATATTAGTAAAATAATAATAAAAATATCATGTCTAAAAAATTATTAATAAAATAAATTAGAGTGATTAAAATAGGAGCAATTTGAAAGTTAAGTAGTTAAATTGAAATTTTTTAAACTTTAGTATCAAAATAGGAGTAAAATGATAGTTGAGTGATGAATGAAATAATTTACCCAAAAAAAATTACAGTGCCATTAAATTTCAAAAGGCAATGTATTAAAATGAAACAAAAATTAAACGTCAGGTATATTTTGAAAAAAACTAAAAGTTTAGATAGTAAAACGGATTAAAACATATAGTTTAGGTACTAAGCGCGTAATTTATCATAAAAATATGTTTAGTAATCGAAATAAAGAAAATAAAACAAAAAATATAAATATAAGGCTTAAATATAAAATAAGTGATCAAACTATACTGTTTTTCACGAATAAGAGTCTAAAGTATTTTTTTATTCATTCTGGTGTTTAAAGTTACAAACCTTATCACTTTAGATGTCCGAGTCGTCAACGATGTTAATTTCTCCTGTTAAGTGACACATATCACTATCTAATAATTTTAAAAAATTTATTTAAAATTAAAAAAATAAAATTATATATATTTTACAAAAGCATAAAAATTTTAAAATAACCCAAAACTTTAAAAACATTCATTTCAACCCCTAAATCCACGCTGGTCATGACCCCTAAGTCTGTCTAGAAGAACAGGCAAGCACTCAAGGCTCGTGGCAGGAAGTGTGCTACATAGACGTTTCAAGTTGTATGTGCTCTTCTATTTTCATTGTACCACAATCTTTACCACCTTTCCAAATTGTCTTTTTATTCCATGGATTTGTCTTATTTTCATTGATGATTTTTAGAATTTTGATACTGCATTATTTTCAAGCAGAATGGATCGGCATGGTTCTTAACAGCTTGTTTTCCTAATCTGGCCATTATGCCCTCTAATTTTCATTGACATTGAGAAAATACAATTACTAAAACTTTCGAGTTATTCAGGTGTGATTTTTGATGAAAAAAAATACAATACATATATTTCTTTCATGTGTGATATGCATATATCATACAAAATTGAGGGACTCAAAATAAACTTGAAAATTTATCTACTAATTACTAAAACTTTCGATTTATTCGAGTTGTATTTTACAATTCGATTTGAACTATAATTTTTTTTGAGTTGAGTTTATGAAATCACAACTCGAAGTCATTTCTAGTCGAGTTTTTTTTAATCGAGTCGAGTCGAAAAAATTGATTTTTCGAGTCGAGTCGAATTTTGCTCACCCCTAATTATTCCCAATGTCCAAGAATTTTCTAATTTAAACCCAGAGTTTTAGTTTAAAAACCATTTTATTAAGAGTTAGTGTTTCGTATGCTCTTAACAAAGTTGTTTCTAATCTTCAATCAAATTTCCAAGAATATTGTCTAATTATTAGGATGGTTTTACTGTTTTAATAGTATTCACCAGATTAGAGAACTCAACACGCTTTTATATATTTAGTAATAGACCAAAGTTGTATAGGAAACTAGAAAACCATGGGCAAGTATGTTGAAAAGTCTGGTCAATTATGCAATGCCGTGTTACTTATCAAAGTTTAATACATGCATATATACATATATGTTTCAGAATAAGCAGTCATTTACAACATTCTGATATAGTACATAACCATGTCTGTCAAGAAAACTGTTGGTGTGGAGGACGATGGTGACGAAGCTGTTAGGAGCATGGTTGGAGGTAGTAGAAACACGAAGCGCAGAAGCTTCAGCCGACTTTTCACCTTGGTGGAGGTTCCAATGGAACCTGGAGTATCATCATTGAAGGAGCTAGATTCTAACAAGTTCAAGGCTGAGATCAAGCGATGGGCTAAAGCTGTTGTGGGATATGCTCGTCAAGTGAGTGGTCGTCTAGGAAGAAGCTCGAGGAAAAGTGATCGATATGGGAGCTCTCGAAGCTCCCCGTCGCGTGCGGCATAGTTATATGCTCGTTGAAGGCCCCCTCCGGCTCCATGTCGGTCCTATATTGATTGGTATCAGATGCAGATATTGATGTTTTATTTTTCCTGGCTGGAACTTGGAAATTCATCATCTGTTTAGGGCTGGAGGATCTACATGTTGAGTCTTTAGATTGGGAGAATCGGGTGATGATGTCAAACCAAAGATGGGACCAAATCCATGGCTGACACTATAAACATCGATTACAAGAGTTAAGATTTATACATTGTATATAAATTTCTTTTCATTTTTTTATTCCAATTATATTTTAAAGTAAGAATAATCTAATAATCTCGAATTAAGTAATGTATGATTAATTTGTAACATTAAATTTAATTAAAATTTTAATTATTAATTGAGTTAATTGTATACAATGTCTTTAAACTGTGATATTATTTTAAATTAGTTCATAAACTTTAAAATATTTTATGTCAATCCTTAAATACTTTTAATCTGATTTTAATTTTGTTCAAAATAAATAAAATTTTTGTATAAGTCCTCAAAATTTCAATAATATTCTATTCTAATCCTTCTGTTAACGTGTAATTAGCTCTGCTTTTTTTTTTTAAAAAAAAGGAATTAAACCATGATTTTGTAAAAAATAATATAATATATTTTTAAAGATATTGAAAATCGAACTCGCCACCTAAAAACAATATATTTTTTAATGTCCTAAGAATTTTTTAAAAAAAGTCACAAGTCCAATTTTCAGCCCTTTAAAATAAATTATTTTTTTAATGAGTAGAATTAGTAGTATGTTAACAAAAATATCAAAGTATAATAATTTTTAAATTTTAGAGACTAATTTAGAATGGGGTCATAGTTTAAGGACTAATACAAAGTATTTTTAAGTGTAAGGATTGATTTAAAATTTGGGATATAAGTTAGGGAACTCCTGCGCAATTTCCTCTTATTAGTATATACAGGTAGATTACGCATTTATGGCTCGGTGAATACGTATTTTATTATTGCTTAATTAGGAAGAAAAAGAGTTTTTTGTTGAGGGGTCCGCCATTGACGTAGCTTTTCTACTTTCGTCCCGTCTTCCCTGATAACCAGAACATAAAAAGAAAGCGAAAACGAAAGAAAATCCTGAACCCTAAAGTCAAATCTTTGTCTGCAGACGAACAAAAAAAATCTAGCCATGGGTAACACCGAGAAGCTTTTGAACCAGATCATGGAACTCAAATTCACGTCTAAATCGCTGCAACGCCAGGCCAGGAAGTGCGAGAAGGAAGAGAAATCTGAGAAATTGAAGGTAAAGAAGGCGATGGAAAAAGGCAACATGGATGGAGCTCGTATCTGCGCCGAGAACGCCATTCGCAAGCGCACTGAGCAGATGAACTACCTGCGACTCTCCTCCCGGCTCGATGCTGTTGTTGCCAGGCTCGATACCCAGGCTAAGATGACCACCATTAATAAGTCCATGGCTAATATTGTCAAGTCCCTCGAATCATCCTTGAACACAGGCAATTTCTCTCTCGTTGATCTTGCTTTTAAAATTGTGATCGCCTTATGCGGACTAGGGATGGCAAAAAAAAAATTCGAACCCGACGGAGAAAATCGAATTAAACGGGATGAGAAAAAATCGTTTATGTTAAACGGGGACGGTAAAAATGTTTATGTTAAACGGGGACGGGAACGAGTTTAGCAATCTCCGTCCTGATTACCCAATTATCCGGCCCGATATCCGGCCCGATAAATATTAAAAATAATTATATATATATATATAATATTAATAAATTTAATTTAAATTAAATTAAAAAAATATATAATATTTATATATTTAATTTAAATATATATACTCGACCCGATACCCGGCCCGATATCTGTTTAAATAACAATTTATGCTAAACGGAGATACCCGTTTTCCCGTGGTTTTCCCCGATTACCGATGGGAATCCCGTTTAAATCCCTGCGAATTTTTAAGCGGGAACGGGTACGGATTTTTTAAACGGGGACGGGCGACCCGAACCCGACCCGACCCGACCCGTTGCCATCCCTAAATTATCAATCTCTTTTAGTATAAAATCGCATTCAGGACATTTTAGGGTACAATTGAAGAACAAAAAAACAATTTTCGGCATTTCTTTTGGGGTTAAATTAGCCCTGATTAAAAAAATAGTGTGCATATATTGGATTAAAATAATTTTTTTTTCAAATTATGTTCTTGTTTACTAAATCACTTTAAATTCGGCATAATTCCATAATTTCGATGTCAGTATGGTAAAATTTGATTTTTTGTTGCAGGCAATTTGCAGAAGATGTCTGAGACAATGGATCAATTTGAAAAGCAGTTTGTGAATATGGAGGTCCAAGCAGAATTTATGGAGAGTGCTATGGCTGTTTCTACTTCATTGTCCACACCAGAAGGTGAGGTTAACAGCTTGATGCAACAGGTTGCTGATGATTACGGGTTGGAGGTCTCTGTTGGGTTGCCACAACCAGGTACTCATGCTTTGTCAACCAAGACCGAGGAGAAGGTTGATGAGGATGATTTGTCGAGGCGACTTGCTGAGCTTAAGGCTAGAGGTTAGAGAAATGATGGATTTGGCTTGAATGATCTTGAGATATATAATAGCACTATGATGTGCTCTGCTTAAAACACCTTATTCCATATGTAAATTTGACTGAACTGGGTTCCCCTTTATAATGTTAAATGATGCATTTATCTCGTATAAATTAGCTTTAATGTGAATTTTTGGTGTCCAAAGTATCCCCTGAAGCCCTGAAACAGTTTGATATGTGGGATTAGGGCTGTAAATGAGACAAGACAGATTGCTAGTTACTTGAGATCGATTCGATCAAGGCTCGATAAATACTCGGATCGAATGGACTCGACTCGAGCTCGACTCGAGTTCTTAACGAGCCGAAACGAGCTACTCGATACTCGACTCGAAAAGCTCGTGAGCAGCTCGAAAAAATGTTATATTATAATTTTAGATTTTTAAAATTACATTATTAAAAATATATTAAAAATACACTATTAATAATTATAAAATTTTAAAAATATATTAAAAATTTTATAATACAACTACCTCAAATTTTAATAACTAATTTTTTAAATTGTTGTTATATTTTGAGGTTTCGAGTTTAAATATCATAAATATCAAGGGTTTGAGCATTTAATATCAATATATTATATTGTACTTACCTCATAAATTGATTAATTAATGTCTTTACAATGAACCCTAAATCCTAAACTATAAACCCTAAACCTTAAATCATAAACCCTTATTCCTAAACCCTTAGCCCGATTATGTGATAGGAGTTAAGTTATGCACATGAAGGTAACATACAAATTATGCAAAATGATGTTATGTGACTCCTAAATAAATCATTTGCATACTTATACATAAACATATCAACATGCAAAATAAATATACACAACTAATTAAAGAAAACAATCCTAAACAGTGACTAAATTAAGAGAAACCTAAATGTGATGACTAATTTAAGCTAAATACACTAACTTTAGAATGATGATTAAATTCACGTAAATGTAAAATTAAACTTATAAAATTAGAATTAAACCAATGACTTAAATACAAAATGCGCATAAACTACAGGGTCTTATATATAATTGATCCTATTCGGTTTAAGCTAAAATAATATGAAAAATAACATAAATGACACATGAACATTTAAAACAAATAAAATTTAAACAAATGTGATTGAAATACAAAAATTAAAAGGCATAATGCAAACAAATACCCCTAACGTTTGACACTATATGCATTTGTGCCCAAATCGTTTTTTTTTGGAGCAGTTGTACCCACAACGTTTAAATTTGATTCAAAAGTCACCCCCATTGGATGGAAACCGTCAGTCAACTGATGGTCAACAGCTCTAGCTGACTAAGCAAGCACAGTAGGGATGGCAAAAAAACTCGATCCCGACGGGGAAAACCGAAAACCGAATTAAACGGGTCGGGTTCGGGGATGATAAACGGGGACGGGATAGGGAAAATCCGTTTATTTTAAATGGGGACGGGGACAGGTTTGGTAATCCCTACCCCGATTACTCGATTACCCGGCCCGATACCCGACCCGATAAATATTAAAAATAATTATTTATATATATATAATATTAATAAATTTAATTTAAATTAAAAAATATATATATTTCAAACAATTACAAATCGCCCATCACACACAATACTATTAAAATAGGCACACAATCCCACCTGAAAACCCACGAGCCATTGTTCCTATTAATTATGGTCCATACACTATTTTATTCACCCATGGCTAAAAACCAAGCTACCAGCAGGAGACAACTCAGATTTAAGTAATCATTTCAGTTTCCCATGAATTTTCTAATGCTGGAACTTCATATGGAGGTGGAGTTACATGATACAACCACCACGGTTTTGATATAAAAAACGAAGCTGGACGGCATTGCTGCATTCTTCAAGCATATTATAATAAGCATGCAGAAAAAAGAATATTGGATTGAGGGAATGCACTCCAACAATTTTTTTGTTTAAAAATTTAATTTCAATTAGAAATTTGCACCAATAAGAGAGTGACACGTGTCACTCTCCCATTGGCGCGTATTGGCAAGAAAGAATAAAATGTTACTATGTGCATGGAAGGGGACTCAAACCTGGGATAAGGGCATGAAATGAGATGGCCCTTGCCACCAGGCCAATCATACTATTTGGTTATTTTGTGTAACAAAATCTTATTTAACTCTTAAAAATTAGTACTAGAATTATAATACTTTTAAATTAAAAGCATTTTTATTTTAATAAAAGTATATTAATAAAATAAAATTTAAAGATCGACATATAGTGAGATTTTCCATAAGATTTTAATATTAAGTATTTTTTTTTGAATTCGAATCAAATTAATTTTTGTGATAATAGAACCAAATAAAGTTAAAATCATGTTTTATTTCATCCAGTCATATTATCATCCCTGATTTAAACCAACATCAATTTAAAACCTAACTCATAATTTGAAGCTATTTTATACAAGAAATTCTTAAAATAACAAATAAAAGATTTTCAATGGAAGTAAGTAATCAAATTATTTGGTTTAAATTAAATATTTTTTAATTAAATTAATAAAATTTTGAACTAAATATATAAAGAAATTGATTAAACACACAAGATATCGAAATTAATATTAGGACTTTTTCAAAACTAAACTTCAAGAGCTAGGGCTCTATACTTGTTACCTATACCCTATAAGTAGGAAAAAATGACCAAGTGAATGCATGAAAGTGAACATGCTTTTGATGCTACAACAGATTGATGGAAAATATCTTCATATTATCATCATTCATCGTCGTTTCACTCTCTCTTGTAATTTCAAAAGCTGAAACACAATCACGCTTGATCGACCACCTTCTCGCCTTTCAATCCTAATCGAAATCGGGGGTCATCCATTTGGACGATCAATTTGTCTTCAAATTCTTAACGTCGCCGGAAACCCCAGGCCCTTACTCTCTGCTCATCTTCTTCGATGCCATTCAACTCCGTGATAAATTCGACCTCAGCCTCCGCGATCTCAGCCAAGAGTTCGCCGTCGTCGCCTCTTCCGTCATCGCCAACCACAACTCGGCCAGCCCCAAGCACTTCTTCTACGACATCGAGTTCCGCGAATCCAAATATTCTTTCAACCTCCTCGGCGTCAATTTCCTTTCCAACCTCCACCTCGTCGGCCCCGTCGCCAAATCACTGAAAGACGACTCGGAACGAATGCAGTAGGTCGATTTCACTCGATTCACTGAATCACTCGTCGATTTCATCGAGTCTAAAACTAAACTCACCTTGGGTCCCATCCATCGTCCTCCATCATTTCGAAAACTCAAACCGGCATCATCCTCGGGTTTTTATTGATCTGGTTCATGTTCGTCGCTGAATATTCGCCGTTAGAAAGATATTCAGCGGCGAAACCGTGCTTCACAATCCTAGGATTTGGCTTTCGGGAGCCATTTTTGTTTATTTCTTCAGCGTTTCGGGGGCAATGCATACCATATTAAGGAGGATGCCAATGTTCTTGATGGACATGTAAGATCTAGACAAATTGATATTCTTCTACCGAGGAACAAGAGTACAACTTGGGTTTAGGGGGAAAATCGGTTTGAAGATGCCTATAAGATATTTGAAACACATGTTTTATTTTGTTTAATTAAATTGAACACTTATTATGGGTTAAATAAGATTTTGTTACATAAAATAACAAAGCAGCATACTTGGCCTGGTGGCAAGGGCCATCACATTTCATGCTCTTGCCCCAAGGTCGAGTCTTCTTCCACGCAAATAAGAGTCTTTTATTTATTCTTACCAATATGCGCCAATGGCTTATTGGTGCAAAATTCTAATTGAAATTAAATTTTTAAACAAAAAAATTGTTGACGTGTCAATTCCACGTCAGCATATATTAGTGACGTGGACACGCCACATCATCATCAATGTCCACTTGTGCTTGCTTAGTCAACTAGAGCCGTTGACCGTCAGTTGACTGACGGTTTCCATCCGGGGGTGACTTTTGAATCAGATTTAAACGTTGTGGGTACAACTGCTCCAAAAAAAACAATTTGGGCACAAATGCATATAGTGTCAAACGTTAGGGGTATTTGTTTGCATTATGCCAAATTAAAATATAACATACCAAACTATAAATTTATTAAACATGCATATTTTTTTTTTGAAATGGACTTGATTTTGATCCAAATATACAAAACCCTTGAGAACACGCACATAAAATTCCAGAGTTAGTTCCATTGATTTATCAAAGATAACTTGGTGGGAGTTGAATATGTAGAGGTATTACTGAGCTTGCTTCTGCCTTTTGATTCGCTCAAGTGCACCCAGTAGTCCCTTCCCACCCTTGTCTTTGGCAACAAAGGCATCGTGTTTACCATCAATGTCATTGCCATCTTCCCTTATACATGCCAAGTTTCTCATGGTTTGGAACAGCTTTAGTTGCTTGATCATAGACCTTCATAGCTCGCTTTGCTAGCCCAAAATCCTCCTCCAGCTTGGCATACTGAAGATAAAGGGGTTTTACTGTATCAGAAGGTGTCGTTTCAACGGCATGCTCAAACAGTTCCCTTGCTCGTTCCAGTTTTGACTTCCCATATCTCTTTACAAACTTCGACAAATAAGTAACCCATATATCCCACATCGGTAGGTTTAAGGCGAGGAGAATCCTTGACTCTATTATAAAAGGCGAGGGGATACTAAAGTTTAAGGCATCTTTGTGCTAGGTTGGGTCAATGACGTAGCTCATAAGGTTCGAACTGAGGCGCGTTGATTGTTAGTTGAAAACTATTTTCAAACCCCCTCTTAGTCCTCGAGCTTAAATTGAGTTCTCGAAATTTTTTCAGTTTAAGTTTTTTCGAGTTTGAGTATTGAGCTTGAATTGAGTTCTCGATTTTTTTTAAGTTCGAGCCTTTTCTAATCTTTTCGAGTTTGAGTGAGTTTTAAAATTGTATTTTGAGTTCGAGTCGAGTTTGATAATTTTTAGTTCGTGAGTTTTTGAGTCGAGCTTGCTCTTAAAGTTATTGAGTTCAAGTTGAGCAGCAATACTCGAGCTCCTCGGCTTGTTTACACCCTATGTGGGATGATCAAATCTCCTTACATGCTTTGTTAGAGGTTTACCTGTTTGGTTTTGGTTTTTATGGTCATGGTGTTTCAATAGTTTGAGCTTAAGCTTGTGGTTAAAGAAGATATTTATGATTGTGAGGTTTTGATAAGCGGTTCGACCTTGTCTTGCACATCAAGTAAATGGGTTAGGCTAATGATGCTGAGAGTAAGCATGCATATTTGGATGTCCACTGTTTAGCTGATTGATGGTCTTTTATTTAACATGTTTTCTGCTTAATTTAGAGATATGGCCTTTAGGGTTATGGTGATGTTTGTGTGATTTTCCCTTCTCATTGGGCATGTGAACGCTCAAAGATTCTTACAGGGATGTTTATCCAGTTGTTTGATGGTTGTGGATAGATCAACTGAATTCAACACAAAGGTTTACATGGTTTTTATTTAGGGATTGTAGTTTCGTTTAACAAAAACAAGAAATGAATCCTCAACCAAACAAAGA
This sequence comes from Hibiscus syriacus, assembly GCF_006381635.1. Taxonomy (NCBI): domain Eukaryota; kingdom Viridiplantae; phylum Streptophyta; class Magnoliopsida; order Malvales; family Malvaceae; genus Hibiscus; species Hibiscus syriacus. The sequence goes on along the minus strand of NW_024061767.1, from coordinate 2,419 downwards.
ACCGGAGACATCTAAGAACATTGTAAAAGGGGAAGAAAAGAAAAGAAAAATCCTAATTCTAGTCTGATAATATCCAATCAAACATTAGTCTACCCTTCAATAACACTTTTTCTGGGCTTCCAACTTTATCTAAAAGAATCAACGTTGAATGTTTCAGTTGACGTTAACTGAGCAATCCATTCAGATATACTTTTGCCATTGACAAGGCCTTCAGTTTCGATGTTACCCAGAAAGTGCCGCCAGCATTTGTTACCGGCAGGCATTGTATGTGCAGCAGTCGGGATCCTTCTCTCTTGCCATTAGTTTCTTACGCATTAGCTGTAACCCTGGAAAAAAGAAAAGATAAACAGGTAAAAGTAATGTTCCGGTTCCATAAAACAAGGTTACTAACCAGAGAATTTGTTAAATAGAAACCTTTAGCTTCAAGAAGCATCATTCCTCGAGTTGAGAATGATGATAGTTTCGCCGGATGAGATGTTTGTAAAATATCATCCAGAAGATTCTCGAGTAACTGATGATTTCACCACATCAAGTTTTAGAGCACAGATAGATAGAAACGGGGAAGAAAGATTTCCATTGGCTTTTCATGAATGACGATGTTCTTGATAAAGCATAACAAGCAAGATAGCATAAACTTGTGAGAATGTTAAATGTGTATAATAACATTTATTGATAAAAAAACAGTATGAACGTGAAATCGGAAAGGAAGATACCTTATTGTAGCGGACCACCAATTTCAAACCCCTACTGTAATCAAACTCCATAAATGTTTGCAAACTAGCAAAGCAAGGGGAGTGATCATCTTCATTATTGAATCGAGGTTCAACTTGCCATGATGATTCAAAGCATAGTTCGGCTTCTTCTAACCTCGACATAAAGGGGATCAGCTTCTCACCTTTGAACTCGTTTGGGGTATCAATGTCAGCCTCCATTAGCTGCTTGCATTCTCTCAGAACAAGTGTCTTAAGCTGATTGTTTGATATTGTAATCTTTTTCAATGCAGTACATCCAACTTCTCAAGGACGGGGAAACAAGACAGATGAATTTGAAACAAATTAGCATGTTCCAAGCTTAACTCTTAAGTGTGTTGCATGTTGACAAGTCAATTTTTCAGCACCTACGTTTACTCGAGATTTGGCGCTTGAAGGTTACTCCTTGCTCCATTACTCTCCGTATCTGTCCTGATGGTTGAATCCCTTCTCTTTCGTTTTTTCTTAACACGGACATTCAATGAGTAGATTCTTCCCAGATGGCTTCTTCATCAGAGGTTTCTGCGCAAGAGTTCTATTTAAAATCAACTTGATTCACGACTGAGGAATTTATGCAGTTCCTCCTACTTGATGGACAGAGACGAAACTAACCTAAGAAAGAACGCACAATTAAAATTTAAATACACTAGAAACCAAATGGAGAACTTTTCCCCGGGTGGATTCTTAAAAGTTCACTTGCAGATTAGTACTTAACAAAAACTCAATTCACTTTTGCTAAATTCTGCTTTTTAACACATATCGTCCGCGTAAGAATTGTATATTTATGTAAATGAGAAAACCCTCAAATTGCTATCTCAATGAGAGCCCCAGGTTTGCATTAAAAAAGAAGGAAAAAGGGGTTCTTCATACTAAATTCATCAGCCTTACTAAACCAGACATAAAAACAGCTGATTTTAAAGCTTGTTTTTCCCCCTTTAACCAGATAAAAAGTTGTGTTTTTTTAATATGGGTTTTATGCAACTTCAACTATAAATATTGAAACTAGTGTTTTGAAAATCGGACCGGACCGGCCGATTTAACCGGGAACCGCTGTCTAGTCTGGTTCAATCTACACCGGTTGAACCGCTACTAGTGAACCGGCCGGAACCGCTGAACCGTTCGAACCAGATCGGCTGAAAACCGAAAAAAACCGCCAATTTTGTTTTTTTTAAATAAATTAAACCAAACGACGTCATTTGTTAAACGAGCCAAGTCGAACTCGAGTATTGTTGAGCTCGACTCGAACTTGAAAACTTTAAAAGTAAGCTCAACTCGACTCAAACTCACAAGCTAAAAATTATCAAGTTCAACTCGAACTCGAAATATAATATTGAAACTTGAACTCGAAAAGGCTTGAACTCAAAAAAAATTTAGAAGCTCGATTGAAGCCTAAAATTCGAGCTTGATTGAAGTGAAAGAATAGTTCACTCAATGCTCACCAAAAGACTCCATGATTTTGAATGTCAAATTACCTCTATTATTTATAGAAGTTAGTTGGGATGCTCTTCTATGTTTCTTAGCCATGTGAGATTGTTTTGTTCTCATATTTTTTGTAACATCCTCAATACCCGGTTAGTGATTTAAGTGTAAGATTTTAAAAATTCAGTGACCAAATTAAATAAATCGAAAAGTGAAGGAATTAATTAAAGATGTTGTTGTTGTAGGATGAA